>NC_139517.1:49425137-49615137 GCF_947247035.1 Vipera ursinii
CATGGGTTACCTGACGTAATTGTGTCTGACAATGGGCCCCAATTCACATCCAATGAATTTCAGGACTTCCTCAAGGCCAATTGGATTAGACACGCGACGTCGGCTCCCTTCCACCCATCCAGCAACGGCTTAGCAGAAAGGAACGTAAGGACCACAAAAGACGCACTACGTCGAATCATCACCGGCGATTGGCCCCAGAGACTGGCTCAGTTCCTGCTGGCACAACACACCACCTCGTGCACAGCAACTGGGAAGAGCCCGGCAGAAATGAGGTGGGGCAAGAAACTCACGACCAAACTTGACAGGCTCCATCCCGACAAGACAACTGCAGAGATGGAACAAGAGTGCACAGCCAGGACTCTGAACATTGGGGACTTAGTGTGGGCCAGGAACTACAGTCAAGGGGACAAGTGGTTACCGGGGGTAGTGGTGGACAGGCTAGGCCCGCTTTCATACATCATTGAGGGGGAAGGGGAACGCCAGGTCAGGAGACACATAGACCAACTAAGGAAAAGGGCCCCAGAAATTACCACACATAAGCAGACCCAACAGCCACCCAACACCTCACAGGGGGGAACAGCCACACTTCCATTCACCCCACATCAGGCCAACACAGGAGTTACGTTCAGGGCGTCTGGAATGGAGGGACCCAGGGACATCACAACCGAGCCGGGGACACCAGAGCCCAACACCAATATGGGGGAAGGGGAGCACACGGGAGCCTTACTGCCAACGGGGCCGGACCAGGGTAGGGACCAGTCAGGGACGTCTGGACCAACCCAGGAGGGGGGGGGCTGAACCTGCCAGGCCAACGGGGAGAAATCCTACCAGGGCGCACAAGGCCCCAGCATACCTAAAAGATTACATAAGACAATAACAGATCCAATTGGGGGGAAAGGGGTGTTAGGTACACACCTGTCTGGCCACCTGATTGGCCCAGCCACTCGGCGGGAATTCCTGGACACTGGGTTGGGTGACCAGGGGCTAGCGCGGGAAACCTGAGCCTGCGGGTTGGCCAGCGATGGGCACGCCGGGCATAAATACCAGCGACGGGGCAGGTAAGGCCAGTTCGGCCACATGTACCTGAATAAACAAGTTAACAGCAGTCTGCCTCAGCGTGTTCACTCGCCCGACCGACCGGACACAACAGGAAGCAACTCCCAAATTCCTACTGATGAACTCTCCCCTGATATATTATTGTTTAATGAGACACATTGGGAGCATCATGGACAAACCACCTCTGCTCCCCCTTCATTTGATTTTTTGTCAACCACTAATAATTTTCTTCTTCCGCATTATGACTTTGAATCTGAGTGGCAAAAAACGTTGGCAACTATCTTTCCAGATGAGGTTTCCAAGAACATAATAGGCCTGTTTATGTATTTTATCAAAACACACTGCAAAGAACACGCTATTCAAATTTGTCCTGTGTATCGTATCATGAAAGAAATCATTCAATCAGCAGAAATTGAGAGGTTATCTGCTCTGCGGAAGTTCTACTTGTTGCCGGCTAAAAATGTAGACTATATGCCTACAGCAAGCTCCAGAAAAATGGAGAAGCCTTCTGATGAGGTAAAACAACCTAGAAAAGTAGTCATAAGAAGCGCACTCTTAGGAGCTTTACCAAGATTTGATTACCTATGATATCAGCAATTATGGTAAAATGATGCCACAACCAAACAGAACCCTTGAAATGTCATGGCCTTCTCCTGCAGCAATTATGGTAAAATGATGCCACAACAATTATGGTAAAATGATGCCCTTGAAATGTCATGGCCTTCTCCTGCAGCCTCCATATGGAATGACATGTGGTTGTTTAGTAACCACAAAGAATGACCGCTAATCTTGGCTGCCATACTCTAAGGCATCCATTTTGGGGTCAAATGAGCAAAAAGAAGATGTGTAAAATGGGATGGTTTGCCATCTCTGCTACACAAGTTTTGTTACTTGGGATCCTAATACAGAGAAGTAATTGGCTTGGTAAAAATCCAAGGGAAGAAGTCCTATTTTTTAGGTTATTAATAAATAGGCGAGGATTTGCAACAACCACTGGAAATCTTGTCGGAGAGCAAGGGAAACCTGCTTCAGTTGAAAAATGGGGGAAGCGGGTAGGGGGACTACAGGTGGCTCCCAAAGCAAAAATTACAGAATATGGGGAGAAAACTCACGAGTTGGCGATCCAAGAGGAATTGGCTAAAGAAATTTCAAAAACCTCTGGTGAAATAAGCTTGAAAACTAAAAGCCATCTGGAAAGGGTAAAGAGCCACTATAAAGCAGTTCAGAAAGGTCAGTGGCTTCGAAAATATCCAACAGGAGAAGACATATTTCTTAGGCTCCTGATAAAAAGGTGAGGATTTGCAAAAACCACTGGAAAACTTGCCGGAGATCAAGGAAAACCTACCTCACATACTATGGCTGAAGAATTTGAGAAGCCTCAGCACATTTCTTCCCTTAACAGGCTTCATAGAGAATCAGGTCATTCCTTACAAAAGCGCTTCATTTTACATCTTCCAACAGAGCTCCCTCCTTTGACTTCTTCTATTGTAGTGGAGGATATCGGTAAGGATGGGGCTGGTAAGGTGGTCTTTGTTCTGAAGTCCACCAACAGATCAGGAAGGCCCAGCCATGTAAAACATATTATAATCACAGGGCAGGCAAAAAAGGAAAATACTCCAAGTGAACAAAACTCAGAGAAAGTTATTGAGAAAGATGTTGAGCCTGAGGAATCCAGAAAGGAAAACCCGCTCAGCCACTCAATAATTGGAGGAAGTGTTAGGTACACACCTGTCCAGCCACCTGATTGGCCCAGCCGCACGGCGGGAATTCCTGGACACTGGGTTGGGTGACCAGGGGCTAGCGCGGGAAACCTGAGCCTGCGGGTTGGCCAGCGACGGGCACGCCGGGCATAAATACCAGCGACGGGGCAGGTAAGGTGAGTTCGGCCACATGTACCTGAATAAACAAGTTAACAGCAGTCTGTCTCAGCGTGTTCACTCGCCCGACCGACCGGACACAACAGTGGTGACGAGGGTGGGATCGGCAACGGCAGAGACGAGCGGACGCAAAACGGGAAATTCAAAGAGATGTCAGTAGCGAAAACCCCGAAACCATCGGAAGAGAATGGCGCAAGTCGGCTCAATCCGAGAATTCGACCCCCAGTACCCAGAGGACTGGGAGGAATATGTGGGACAGGTCGAGGGGTACATGCTGGTGAACGGAATCACGGACGATCAGAAGAAAGCCGCCGCATTGCTAACGATTAGCGGGACTTCGGTTTACTGGGTCGCCGTGGGATTATGCCAGCCAGCAGCAGTAGCCAGCATCTCTTACGCCGAACTCCTAGGAAAACTGCGCGAACATTTCTCCCCGAAAAGGTCCGAACTATTCTGGAGGAGAATCTTCGAAAAGCGGAACCAGAAACCGGGGGAGTCAATAACACAGTTCGTGGCCGCAGTGAGAGAAGCCGCGCTCCGCTGCAAGTATGATAACCTGGAGGTGCGCATTCGAGACCGAGTGGTTTTGGGCTTACACGACGAACAACTCCAGAACAGAATCATAGCCAAGCCCACGGGGAACTACTCACCTATGAGAGCACCGGGCAACGCGACCCCCCCACAACAGCAATGGCGCGACCGGATCCATCCACCAAGAGTGCCTTGTGGACGGTGGGGTGGAGGACTACCCATGGGAGACAGACATCAACGAAGTCACCCAACGCTTCGGAAAAGCCACAGTGAAAACCCAGCGAGCGGACAACACCGATCGGAACAGGAGGTCACCTCCCCTGCCAGCAAGACCACCGAGGGAAGGCCCGAACAGGAACAGGGACTCAGAACCCAAATGCGGAAGCTGCGGCGGCAACCATCCCCGCGCAAGTTGCCGGTTCAGGAACGCCAAATGCAGGAATTGTGGAAAAACCGGCCACATTCAGAGCATCTGCAGAAGCAAACCGCGGGAGAACCTGAATGACATCGATGCCTGGGCCGCAGGTAAGGTAACCCCCCAGAACGGTGGCAAAGGGCCCCTTAGGCCGCGGACACACACACAGGACCGGGGGAGGGCAGGGGCCATCAACCAAGTGCTTAGGCCCAAACTACAAGTCGAGGTCCGCTTACAGGACACCCCCTGCAAAATGGAGGTAGATTCAGGAGCAGCAGTGTCTATAATCTCCAGAGAGACACTGGCTCGCATCGAGGCCAATAGCGGTCGCCGGGTCCCCATCAAACAATCACACATACAACTGGCAGACTTCCAAAAATCACCCATCAAAGTTCAAGGGTCTGTCACGATAGAAGTCAGTTTCAAGGGGTTCAAGGGACCCCTCGAACTACTAGTCACCGAGGGCCGGAGGACCAGCCTTATCGGCCTCAACTGGTTTGAGCCACTAGGCATATGGGTCGGGGGAATAAATTCCATCCAAACCCAAACCCTGCAGGCCGTCTGCGATAGATACGCGGACGTTTTCGATGGCACCTTAGGGAAGTACAAAGGGCCACCAATCAGTTTTAAACTAGACCCCACAGTACAGCCCATCTGAATAAAGGCCAGGCGAGTGCCATTCGCACTCAAGCAAAAAATAGAAACCGAATTAGACAAGCTAGTAGGCCAGGGGGTACTTGAACCAATAGACGGGGGGCCCTGGGAAACGCCTATCGTCACCCCTCTTAAACTCAACGGGGACGTGAGAATTTGCGTGGACTATAAAGCCACGCGAAACCGCGGATTAAAGCAGCATGCTTACCCGGTTCCGACGGTGAAGCAAGTCCTCGCCACCATCCAGGATGGCGCCATCTTCGCTAAACTCGATTTGGCGCAGGCGTATTTGCAACTCACAGTCACCAGGGAAGCGGCAGATGCTCAGACGATTGTTACCCACAAGGGGGCGTTCCGAGTCAACAGGCTGCAATTTGGGATAGCTACAGCCCCAGGTATCTTCCAAGAAGTGATGGAGAAGACACTGAAAGGTATACCTGGGGTGTGCCCCTATTTTGATGACGTGCTAATCGCAGGGAAAAATGAGGGGGCATTAGCTGAAAGGTTAGAAAGGGTCTTAGAAAGGTTTAGGAAGGCTGGGCTCAAATTAAAGAAGGGAAAGTGCTCCATTGGAGTAACTTCCACTGAGTTTTTGGGATACAGGATAGATGCACAGGGCATACATCCAACAGAGGGGAAGATAAAAGCAATCAAGGCAGCCCCAGAACCCAAAAACAAGGCTGAGCTACAGGCATTCTTAGGCCTGATAAATTTCTATCACGCATTCATTCCCCTTAAAGCTGCCATAGCTGAACCACTACACAGGCTATTGGACAGCAAAACACCATGGCACTGGCAGGAACAACACAAGAAAAGCTTCCAAACCCTTAAGGACATACTAGCCAGCAGACCCACGGTGACCCACTTCATTGAAGGGAAGCCAATCTGCTTAGCATGCAATGCTTCACCATATGGAGTAGGAGCAGTGATCAGCCATTGGGATGGCAAAGGGCATCAAAGGCCCATAGCATATTATTGCAGAACACTAACCAAGGCTGAGCGCAACTATGCCCAAATAGATCGAGAGGCACTAGCAATAGTGGCAGGGGTAAGGAAATTCCACGATTATTTATACGGTAGGGAATTCACAATACTCACTGACCACAAACCACTATTAGGGTTATTCAACACGGACAAACAAACCCCGCAAATAATGTCACCAAGGATGCTGCGGTGGTCCATATTCCTGTCAGCCTACACATTTTACCTACAATACAGACCCGGGAAGGACATGGGCCACGCGGATGCACTAAGTAGATTACCGCTACCAGACACTGACACTGATCCAGCCCCAGCGAGCCAGATCCTAACAATAGAAGAGCTCCCAGAATGCCCATTGACGGCCAAAGACATCGCCAATGCCACCAGTAAGGACCCAGTGCTCAGCAGGGTGACGACATGGGTCCTAGGGGGATGGAACCACGAGAGCCAGGAACCACAGTTCCAGGCTTACCTAAGGAGAAGGGATGAAATATCGACTCACCACGGGTGCCTGTTGTGGGGGAACAGGGTAATAATCCCAGAGGAGCTAAGGGAGAGAGTTATCAGTGACTTGCATGAGGGTCACCAGGGGATAGTACGCATGAAAGCCCTAGCCAGGAGTCATATCTGGTGGCCAGGGCTAGACAAGGCCATTGAAGAAAGGGTAGCAGGATGCTACCTTTGCCAGAGGTCTAGGCCAGAGCAAGCCCATGCACCGGTCCATAGGTGGGAGGCCACACACAACCCATGGTCACACATACATATCGACTACGCAGGGCCATTTCAGGGCAAAACCTTCCTAATAGTGGTCGACAGCTACTCCCGGTGGCTAGAGGTAGTGCCTGTCAAACACACAACATCAGCCCAAACCATACAGGTCCTGAGGGGACTCTTTGCCACCCATGGGTTACCTGACGTAATTGTGTCTGACAATGGGCCCCAATTCACATCCAATGAATTTCAGGACTTCCTCAAGGCCAATTGGATTAGACACGCGACGTCGGCTCCCTTCCACCCATCCAGCAACGGCTTAGCAGAAAGGAATGTAAGGACCACAAAAGACGCACTACGTCGAATCATCACCGGCGATTGGCCCCAGAGACTGGCTCAGTTCCTGCTGGCACAACACACCACCTCGTGCACAGCAACTGGGAAGAGCCCGGCAGAAATGAGTTGGGGCAAGAAACTCACGACCAAACTTGACAGGCTCCATCCCGACAAGACAACTGCAGAGATGGAACAAGAGTGCACAGCCAGGACTCTGAACATTGGGGACTTAGTGTGGGCCAGGAACTACAGTCAAGGGGACAAGTGGTTACCGGGGGTAGTGGTGGACAGGCTAGGCCCGCTTTCATACATCATTGAGGGGGAAGGGGAACGCCAGGTCAGGAGACACATAGACCAACTAAGGAAAAGGGCCCCAGAAATTACCACACATAAGCAGACCCAACAGCCACCCAACACCTCACAGGGGGGAACAGCCACACTTCCATTCACCCCACATCAGGCCAACACAGGAGTTACGTTCAGGGCGTCTGGAATGGAGGGACCCAGGGACATCACAACCGAGCCGGGGACACCAGAGCCCAACACCAATATGGGGGAAGGGGAGCACACGGGAGCCTTACTGCCAACGGGGCTGGACCAGGGTAGGGACCAGTCAGGGACGTCTGGACCAACCCAGGGGGGGGGCTGAACCTGCCAGGCCAACGGGGAGAAATCCTACCAGGGCGCACAAGGCCCCAGCATACCTAAAAGATTACATAAGACAATAACAGATCCAATTGGGGGGAAAGGGGTGTTAGGTACACACCTGTCTGGCCACCTGATTGGCCCAGCCACTCGGCGGGAATTCCTGGACACTGGGTTGGGTGACCAGGGGCTAGCGCGGGAAACCTGAGCCTGCGGGTTGGCCAGCGATGGGCACGCCGGGCATAAATACCAGCGACGGGGCAGGTAAGGCCAGTTCGGCCACATGTACCTGAATAAACAAGTTAACAGCAGTCTGCCTCAGCGTGTTCACTCGCCCGACCGACCGGACACAACAGGAAGCAACTCCCAAATTCCTACTGATGAACTCTCACCTGATATATTATTGTTTAATGAGACACATTGGGAGCATCATGGACAAACCACCTCTGCTCCCCCTTCATTTGATTTTTTGTCAACCACTAATAATTTTCTTCTTCCGCATTATGACTTTGAATCTGAGTGGCAAAAAACGTTGGCAACTATCTTTCCAGATGAGGTTTCCAAGAACATAATAGGCCTGTTTATGTAATTTATCAAAACACACTGCAAAGAACACGCTATTCAAATTTGTCCTGTGTATCGTATCATGAAAGAAATCATTCAATCAGCAGAAATTGAGAGGTTATCTGCTCTGCGGAAGTTCTACTTGTTGCCGGCTAAAAATGTAGACCATATGCCTACAGCAAGCTCCAGAAAAATGGAGAAGCCTTCTGATGAGGTAAAACAACCTAGAAAAGTAGTCATAAGAAGCGCACTCTTAGGAGCTTTACCAAGATTTGATTACCTATGATATCAGCAATTATGGTAAAATGATGCCACAACCAAACAGAACCCTTGAAATGTCATGGCCTTCTCCTGCAGCAATTATGGTAAAATGATGCCACAACAATTATGGTAAAATGATGCCCTTGAAATGTCATGGCCTTCTCCTGCAGCCTCCATATGGAATGACATGTGGTTGTTTAGTAACCACAAAGAATGACCGCTAATCTTGGCTGCCATACTCTAAGGCATCCATTTTGGGGTCAAATGAGCAAAAAGAAGATGTGTAAAATGGGATGGTTTGCCATCTCTGCTACACAAGTTTTGTTACTTGGGATCCTAATACAGAGAAGTAATTGGCTTGGAAAAAATCCAAGGGAAGAAGTCCTATTTTTTAGGTTATTAATAAATAGGCGAGGATTTGCAACAACCACTGGAAATCTTGTCGGAGAGCAAGGGAAACCTGCTTCAGTTGAAAAATGGGGGAAGCGGGTAGGGGGACTAGTGCCTCCAAACCATAAGAGGTGGCTACAGGTGGCTCCCAAAGCAAAAATTACAGAATATGGGGAGAAAACTCACGAGTTGGCGATCCAAGAGGAATTGGCTAAAGAAATTTCAAAAACCTCTGGTGAAATAAGCTTGAAAACTAAAAGCCATCTGGAAAGGGTAAAGAGCCACTATAAAGCAGTTCAGAAAGGTCAGTGGCTTCGAAAATATCCAACAGGAGAAGACATATTTCTTAGGCTCCTGATAAAAAGGTGAGGATTTGCAAAAACCACTGGAAAACTTGCCGGAGATCAAGGAAAACCTACCTCACATACTATGGCTGAAGAATTTGAGAAGCCTCAGCACACTTCTTCCCTTAACAGGCTTCATAGAGAATCAGGTCATTCCTTACAAAAGCGCTTCATTTTACATCTTCCAACAGAGCTCCCTCCTTTGACTTCTTCTATTGTAGTGGAGGATATCGGTAAGCATGGGGCTGGTAAGGTGGTCTTTGTTCTGAAGTCCACCAACAGATCAGGAAGGCCCAGCCATGTAAAACATATTATAATCACAGGGCAGGCAAAAAAGGAAAATACTCCAAGTGAACAAAACTCAGAGAAAGTTATTGAGAAAGACGTTGAGCCTGAGGAATCCAGAAAGGAAAACCCGCTCAGCCACTCAATAATTGGAGGAAGTGTTAGGTACACAACTGTCCAGCCACCTGATTGGCCCAGCCGCACGGCGGGAATTCCTGGACACTGGGTTGGGTGACCAGGGGCTAGCGCGGGAAACCTGAGCCTGCGGGTTGGCCAGCGACGGGCACGCCAGGCATAAATACCAGCGACGGGGCAGGTAAGGTGAGTTCGGCCACATGTACCTGAATAAACAAGTTAACAGCAGTCTGTCTCAGCGTGTTCACTCGCCCGACCGACCGGACACAACAGTGGTGACGAGGGTGGGATCGGCAACGGCAGAGACAGAAGCGCGAGACGAGCGGACACAAAACGGGAAATTCAAAGAGACGTCAGTAGCGAAAACCCCGAAACCATCGGAAGAGAATGGCGCAAGTCGGCTCAATCCGAGAATTCGACCCCCAGTACCCAGAGGACTGGGAGGAATATGTGGGACAGGTCGAGGGGTACATGCTGGTGAACGGAATCACGGACGATCAGAAGAAAGCCGCCGCATTGCTAACGATTAGCGGGACTTCGGTTTACTGGGTCGCCGTGGGATTATGCCAGCCAGCAGCAGTAGCCAGCATCTCTTACGCCGAACTCCTAGGAAAACTGCGTGAACATTTCTCCCCGAAAAGGTCCGAACTATTCTGGAGGAGAATCTTCGAAAAGCGGAACCAGAAACCGGGGGAGTCAATAACACAGTTCGTGGCTGCAGTGAGAGAAGCCGCGCTCCGCTGCAAGTATGATAACCTGGAGGTGCGCATTCGAGACCGAGTGGTTTTGGGCTTACACGACGAACAACTCCAGAACAGAATCATAGCCAAGCCCACAGGAAACTACTCACCTATGAGAGCACCGGGCAACGCGACCCCCCCACAACAGCAATGGCGCGACCGGATCCATCCACCAAGAGTGCCTTGTGGACGGTGGGGTGGAGGACTACCCATGGGAGACAGACATCAACGAAGTCACCCAACGCTTCGGAAAAGCCACAGTGAAAACCCAGCGAGCGGACAACACCGATCGGAACAGGAGGCCACCTCCCCCGCCAGCAAGACCACCGAGGGAAGGCCCGAACAGGAACAGGGACTCAGAACCCAAATGCGGAAGCTGCGTCGGCAACCATCCCCGCGCAAGTTGCCGGTTCAGGAACGCCAAATGCAGGAATTGTGGAAAAACCGGCCACATTCAGAGCATCTGCAGAAGCAAACCGCGGGAGAACCTGAATGACATCGACGCCTGGGCCGCAGGTAAGGTAACCCCCCAGATAGGTGGCAAAGGGCCCCGGGGGAGGGCAGGGGCCATCAACCAAGTGCTTAGGCCCAAACTACAAGTCGAGGTCCGCTTACAGGACACCCCCTGCAAAATGGAGGTAGATTCAGGAGCAGCAGTGTCTATAATCTCCAGAGAGACACTGGCTCGCATCGAGGCCAATAGCGGTCGCCGGGTCCCCATCAAACAATCACACATACAACTGGCAGACTTCCAAAAATCACCCATCAAAGTTCAAGGGTCTGTCACGATAGAAGTCAGTTTCAAGGGGTTCAAGGGACCCCTCGAACTACTAGTCACCGAGGGCCGGAGGACCAGCCTAATCGGCCTCAACTGGTTTGAGCCACTAGGCATATGGGTCGGGGGAATAAATTCCATCCAAACCCAAACCCTGCAGGCCGTCTGCGATAGATACGCGGACGTTTTCGATGGCACCTTAGGGAAGTACAAAGGGCCACCAATCAGTTTTAAACTAGACCCCACAGTATAGCCCATCTGAATAAAGGCCAGGCGAGTGCCATTCGCACTCAAGCAAAAAATAGAAACCGAATTAGACAAGCTAGTAGGCCAGGGGGTACTTGAACCAATAGACGGGGGGCCCTGGGAAACGCCTATCGTCACTCCTCTTAAACCCAACGGGGACGTGAGAATTTGCGTGGACTATAAAGCCACGCGAAACCGCGGATTAAAGCAGCATGCTTACCCGGTTCCGACGGTGAAGCAAGTCCTCGCCACCATCCAGGATGGCGCCATCTTCGCTAAACTCGATTTGGCGCAGGCGTATTTGCAACTCACAGTCACCAGGGAAGCGGCAGATGCTCAGACAATTGTTACCCACAAGGGGGCGTTCCGAGTCAACAGGCTGCAATTTGGGATAGCTACAGCCCCAGGTATCTTCCAAGAAGTGATGGAGAAGACACTGAAAGGTATACCTGGGGTGTGCCCCTATTTTGATGACGTGCTAATCGCAGGGAAAAATGAGGGGGCATTAGCTGAAAGGTTAGAAAGGGTCTTAGAAAGGTTTAGGAAGGCTGGGCTCAAATTAAAGAAGGGGAAGTGCTCCATTGGAGTAACTTCCACTGAGTTTTTGGGATACAGGATAGATGCACAGGGCATACATCCAACAGAGGGGAAGATAAAAGCAATCAAGGCAGCCCCAGAACCCAAAAACAAGGCTGAGCTACAGGCATTCTTAGGCCTGATAAATTTCTATCACGCATTCATTCCCCTTAAAGCTGCCATAGCTGAACCACTACACAGGCTATTGGACAGCAAAACACCATGGCACTGGCAGGAACAACACAAGAAAAGCTTCCAAACCCTTAAGGACATACTAGCCAGCAGACCCACGGTGACCCACTTCATTGAAGGGAAGCCAATCTGCTTAGCATGCAATGCTTCACCATATGGAGTAGGAGCAGTGATTAGCCATTGGGATGGCAAAGGGCATCAAAGGCCCATAGCATATTATTGCAGAACACTAACCAAGGCTGAGCGCAACTATGCCCAAATAGATCGAGAGGCACTAGCAATAGTGGCAGGGGTAAGGAAATTCCACGATTATTTATACGGTAGGGAATTCACAATACTCACTGACCACAAACCACTATTAGGGTTATTCAACACGGACAAACAAACCCCGCAAATAATGTCACCAAGGATGCTGCGGTGGTCCATATTCCTGTCAGCCTACACATTTTACCTACAATACAGACCCGGGAAGGACATGGGCCACGCGGATGCACTAAGTAGATTACCGCTACCAGACACTGACACTGATCCAGCCCCAGCGAGCCAGATCCTAACAATAGAAGAGCTCCCAGAATGCCCATTGACGGCCAAAGACATCGCCAATGCCACCAGTAAGGACCCAGTGCTCAGCAGGGTGACGACATGGGTCCTAGGGGGATGGAACCACGAGAGCCAGGAACCACAGTTCCAGGCTTACCTAAGGAGAAGGGATGAAATATCGACTCACCGCGGGTGCCTGTTGTGGGGGAACAGGGTAATAATCCCAGAGGAGCTAAGGGAGAGAGTTATCAGTGACTTGCATGAGGGTCACCAGGGGATAGTACGCATGAAAGCCCTAGCCAGGAGTCATATCTGGTGGCCAGGGCTAGACAAGGCCATTGAAGAAAGGGTAGCAGGATGCTACCTTTGCCAGAGGTCTAGGCCAGAGCAAGCCCATGCACCGGTCCATAGGTGGGAGGCCACACACAACCCATGGTCACACATACATATCGACTACACAGGGCCATTTCAGGGCAAAACCTTCCTAATAGTGGTCGACAGCTACTCCCGGTGGCTAGAGGTAGTGCCTGTCAAACACACAACATCAGCCCAAACCATACAGGTCCTGAGGGGACTCTTTGCCACCCATGGGTTACCTGACGTAATTGTGTCTGACAATGGGCCCCAATTCACATCCAATGAATTTCAGGACTTCCTCAAGGCCAATTGGATTAGACACGCGACGTCGGCTCCCTTCCACCCATCCAGCAACGGCTTAGCAGAAAGGAACATAAGGACCACAAAAGACGCACTACGTCGAATCATCACCGGCGATTGGCCCCAGAGACTGGCTCAGTTCCTGCTGGCACAACACACCACCCCGTGCACAGCAACTGGGAAGAGCCCGGCAGAAATGAGGTGGGGCAAGAAACTCACGACCAAACTTGACAGGCTCCATCCCGACAAGACAACTGCAGAGATGGAACAAGAGTGCACAGCCAGGACTCTGAACATTGGGGACTTAGTGTGGGCCAGGAACTACAGTCAAGGGGACAAGTGGTTACCGGGGGTAGTGGTGGACAGGCTAGGCCCGCTTTCATACATCATTGAGGGGGAAGGGGAACGCCAGGTCAGGAGACACATAGACCAACTAAGGAAAAGGGCCCCAGAAATTACCACACATAAGCAGACCCAACAGCCACCCAACACCTCACAGGGGGGAACAGCCACACTTCCATTCACCCCACATCAGGCCAACACAGGAGTTACATTCAGGGCGTCTGGAATGGAGGGACCCAGGGACATCACAACCGAGCCGGGGACACCAGAGCCCAACACCAATATGGGGGAAGGGGAGCACACGGGAGCCTTACTGCCAACGGGGCCGGACCAGGGTAGGGACCAGTCAGGGACGTCTGGACCAACCCAGGAGGGGGGGGCTGAACCTGCCAGGCCAACGGGGAGAAATCCTACCAGGGCGCACAAGGCCCCAGCATACCTAAAAGATTACATAAGACAATAACAGATCCAATTGGGGGGAAAGGGGTGTTAGGTACACACCTGTCTGGCCACCTGATTGGCCCAGCCACTCGGCGGGAATTCCTGGACACTGGGTTGGGTGACCAGGGGCTAGCGCGGGAAACCTGAGCCTGCGGGTTGGCCAGCGACGGGCACGCCGGGCATAAATACCAGCGACGGGGCAGGTAAGGCCAGTTCGGCCACATGTACCTGAATAAACAAGTTAACAGCAGTCTGCCTCAGCGTGTTCACTCGCCCGACCGACCGGACACACCCGGAAGCAACTCCCAAATTCCTACTGATGAACTCTCCCCTGATATATTATTGTTTAATGAGACACATTGGGAGCATCATGGACAAACCACCTCTGCTCCCCCTTCATTTGATTTTTTGTCAACCACTAATAATTTTCTTCTTCCGCATTATGACTTTGAATCTGAGTGGCAAAAAACGTTGGCAACTATCTTTCCAGATGAGGTTTCCAAGAACATAATAGGCCTGTTTATGTATTTTATCAAAACACACTGCAAAGAACACGCTATCCAAATTTGTCCTGTGTATCGTATCATGAAAGAAATCATTCAATCAGCAGAAATTGAGAGGTTATCTGCTCTGCGGAAGTTCTACTTGTTGCCGGCTAAAAATGTAGACCATATGCCTACAGCAAGCTCCAGAAAAATGGAGAAGCCTTCTGATGAGGTAAAACAACCTAGAAAAGTAGTCATAAGAAGCGCACTCTTAGGAGCTTTACCAAGATTTGATTACCTAGATGTGTCTCTTTTTTTTTCCAGGAGACCAAATTGGTGCAAATTTTTGGCACATTCATTTCTATAAAAGCAGTTACTCTTTTAGAGTAAAAGCCCTTTTAGATTGCTTAGAATAATGTGCAAACACCATTTCTCTTGTGATTCCCATGTCTGTTCTCAAGTAAAAGTGACGTGTGTGTATAGGTAAAGTTGTTGCAGGTGTTGATCAGCATCTGGGGAGAGTGACATATAGCATAAAGGTAAACAAAGAAAAACATTACATGGTTCATCAGAATTAAATCAGAGATTTCAGATATAAAGGTACGGTTTTTAAAAAAGTGGATTGGTAGAACTGCTTTTAAATGGTAAGTGAGCCTAAATATACAGTACTTTACCCCCCTCCCGCTGGAGAAGGGAGCTTTTTTATGGATTGGTAGAACTGCTTTTAAAGGGGTAAGTGAGCCTAAATATACTTTACCCCATCCCCCTGGAGAAGGGAGCTTTCTTATGGATTGGAAGAACAGCAAGAGTCTGCAATTTCTCTTGTGTAAAGATCTTTACACTGGTCTTAAAAAAAGGGATTTAGAGAACAATGGTAGAGTTAAATGTTTCCTGCACAAGATGATGACAATGATAATAATGATGATGAAGAATAATTGTCTCTGACTGATTTATCAACAATTTCTGCTTTTGAAATTTGACACAATATTTTAAAGGGACAAAATGGATATTGTAATAAATATCTAAAGAATTGTTTTAGTACTAAATTTGGCAAAGGTTTCCTAAACAATAGGAAAATGAACCTTGGATAATAATATACAATGGATACCTATATTTAAAAAATACCAAATAAGATTTACTTTAATTGAAATTTTTGTCATAATCCATACACAGTGTTGCACATAAAGAAATAATCATCACTTGTTTACCTAATTGTTGAGTACTTTTAAAAAATATTTTAGACTGACACATATGGTTTCTGCCATGTCCTAGCAGCAATAATATTTTTCCCATCTATATTTATACGACTACATTTGGTCAGTGATTTATGCAGACTTTAGTTAATGTTTTGTAAACATTTTTATATAAAATATATGACTTGCTTATTCACTGTACTTTAATAATTCCAAAGCGGGTTTATTATGAACTTGCATTTATAAGACTGATATAATGACCTATAAAGCCCTAAATGGCTTGGGTCCGGACTATCTAAGGGAACACCTGCTGCCGGCATCATCTTCCCATTGTTCCGGGGGGTTCCCACAGGGAGAGCCTTCTCTGGATACCGATGGTTAATGAATGCTGACGGGTTATTCCCAGGGGAAGGGCGTTCTCTGTGGGTGCGCCTGCCCTATGGAACCAACTACCTATGGAACTTAGGACTGCCCCCAAAGTTCGCTCATTTCGCCAGGAGCTGAAAACCTGGCTCTTCGAGCTGTTTGGCCCAGACTGAGGGGTTTTTAATTTTAATTGGGTTTTAGATTTACTTTTGGGGCTTGAATTTAATTAATTGTTTTAATTGTTTTTAATTTTTGTATTTTATGGTTTTAACTGCCCTGTAAACCACTCTGAGTCCTACAGCAATAGGGTGGTATACAAATTAAATAAATAAATAAATAAATAAATAAATAAATAAATAAATAAATAAATAAATAAATAAATAATCCAATGGGTATTTTGTCAGGTTTTGTGGGGATAATGGATGATTTGGCAGACAGACCTCAGACTCTTCTGTCTGTCTTGTATTCAGCAGACCAAACTGATGGGAAAAAGTTGCTAGGGAAAGTTACAAGACTGCGTGTAGGGGAACAAAAATTCTGAAACTTGCTTTTGTCTTGCCTTGAGTTTACCATGAATTGGTAAGGGCCTCTGGTATAGCAAAGTGTAAACCAATAATAAACCAGGGCTCTTAAGTTCAAGATGATGATGTTGTTGTTGTTAGTTGCGAAGTTGTGTCCGACCCATCGCGACCCTATGGACAACGTTCCCCCAGGCCTTCCTGTCCTCTACCATCTTCTGGAGTCCATTTAAGCTCACGCCTACTGCTTCAGTGACTCCATCCAGCCACCTCATTCTCTGTCGTCCCCTTCTTCTATTGCCCTCAATTTTTCCCAGCATTAGGCTCTTCTCCAGTGAGTCCTTCCTTCTCATTAGGTGGCCAAAGTATTTGAGTTTTAGCTTCAGGATCTGGCCTTCAAAAGAGCAGTCAGGGTTGATCTCCTCTAGGACTGACTGGTTTGATCGCCTTGCAGTCCAAGGGACTCGCAGGAGTCTTCTCCAGCACCATAGTTCAAAGGCTTCAATTCTTTGGCGCTCAGCCTTTCTTATGGTCCACCTTTCACTGCCATACATTGCAACTGGGAAGACCATAGCCTCGACTATACGCACTTTTGTTGACAGGGTGATGTCTCTGCTTTTTAGTGTGGTGTCTAGATTTGCCATTGCTTTCTTCCCGAGGAGCAAGCGTCTTTTAATTTCTTGGCTACAGTCCCCATCTGCGGTGATCTTGGAGCCCAGGAAAATAAAATCTGTCACTACCTCCATTTCTTCCCCATCTATTTGCCAGGAATTGAGAGGGCCAGATCTTGGTTTTCTTAATGTTTAGTTTCAACCCAAGTTTTGCACTCTCCTTCTTCACTCGCAACAAGAGGCTCTTTAGTTCCTCTTCACTTTCTGCCATTAGAATGGTATCATCTGCATATCTTAGGTTGTTGATGTTTCTTCCGGCAATCTTAATTCCAACTTTTGATTCATCTAGCCCTGCCTTTCTCATGATGTGCACTGCATATAAGTTAAATAGGCAAGGCAACAGTATACAGCCTTGCCGGACTCATTTCCCAATTTTGAACCAATCAGTGGTTCCATGTCCAGTTCTCACTGTTGCTTGTTGACCCTCATATAGGTTTCTCAAGAGACAAATAAGATGGTCTGGTACTCCCATCTCTTTAAGAACTTGCCACATTTTGTTGTGATCCACACAATCAAAAGCTTTAGCATAGTCAATGAAGCAGAAGTAGAAGTTTTTCTGGAACTCCCTAGCTTTCTCCATGATCCAGCGTATGTTGGCAATTTGATCTCTAGTTCCTCTGCCTCTTTGAAATCCTGCCTGTACTTCTGGTAGTTCTCGATCCACATACTACTGGAATCTAGCTTGTAGGATTTTAAGCATAACTTTACTAGTGTGAGAAATGAGTGCAATGGTGTGATAGTTTGAACATTCTTTGGCACTGCCTTTCTTTGGAATTGGAATGTAAACTGATCTTTTCCAATCCTGTGGCCACTGTTGAGTTTTCCAAATTTGCTGGCAAATTGAGTGTAGCACTTTTACTGCATCGTCTTTTAAGATTTTGACTAGCTCAGCTGGAATACTGTCACCTCCACTAGCTTTGTTGTTGCTCAGCTTCAAGATGATAAAACCTGGTAAAAACATATTATGGATTAGTAAACTAACTTCAAGATATGGGTTTACAGATTAATTGTTGCTAAATTTTTATAGGTGTGATAATATGGGCTAAAACATTCAAATTAAGCAAATTCTAGCTTAGTATTATCTGAGAACTAAGCAGTTACAGAACAGCCTGATATATTCTGATGAGTACAAGTTGTCCACTATATCATTAGTCAGGATGAAGAAAATGTTGCAATACATGAAGGCTTTTGCTTCTCTTTGTTTACAGACAGCAAGACAGAAAATTTCACAATATGGCAAAGTCTGCCTTATTTACTTGGTGTTGGCCTTTTTGGTGACAATGTTTATTACGATTATTATTCTAATAATTCTTTCAATTCAGGTAAGCTAAAGTATTTTACTAGAGATCCTTATTTTAATTTATTATTCCACTATCTCTCAAAGCTGAATAATGAAAAAAAACTTCTCCAACTCTCAATATATTGCTTTAGTGAAGAGCTAATTTCCTTTTTTATACACATATTTTATTAATTTTCTAATTTTACAATCACGAGTACTTAATAAACAACATGTTTGGATCCATTGGTAATTCAGTGGTAGATACTAACTTTCTCAGTCTAATTCCAATACTAACCATCCAGTGCTTCCTCGATCCTCTCTTCTTCTTGTGGTATGCATTTTTCCACGCTGGGCAAATATAATTCTTGTTACTGTTAATACATATACAATTAAATATAGACATCTTCATCACATTTTCTGGTATTATATATAATGTCAGTTTATAATATCTTTTCTAGCCAGAAAATATCTCAATTGCATTTGCACTCAAAATCCATTTGGTCAATCAATATCCTGTTTTTCCTGCTTTTTTAAAAAAAAATAATTTCCCATCAATGTTCAAAATATCTCTATCACATATAATTTTCTCATAATAAATTATATTTGGGTAACCAAAAGCTTCCCTTATTCAAACCTTTATAGAATTCATATTTCCCATCTCATAACAAAGTATAATATTCTAGTTACAAATCCTATCCTTCTAATTATTTGATTGAAGTATTTTTGGAAGAACAATCAACCCATTTATATTCATTAAACAGCCTCCATCCTTCTCCTTCAGTGTTTTTTTCCTTTCTTCTTTGCCAATATTCAACATTTCTCTTAACAGTTTTATCATCCATTTGATCAGCTCTTCTTATCTTCAAATGTGTTCTGAGATCTTGACAAGTAAGATATCTTTTCTATTACCGGTTTTATCACTGCATCTTCTAATTTTTTATTGCTCTGTATCTGTCTGTTAATTCCTTCCTTTAGGTCCTTGATCTTTAGATCTCTTTCTTCTAATTTTCCTTCTGTTTTCTGAGTTACTAGTTCCTTTTTTGTAGTCATTGTCTGAATTCGTACATTTAGGTTAGAAAATCGTTCTTTTATCTCATTTGCATTATTTTTAGTCTCATCATGAAATGAAACAATTGTCTCTTGGATTGATTTCAACATAAAAAGAATCTCTTTCTGAGATTCATTAATATTTTCTTGTTGGTATATCAAGCTGGGGACTTCAGAGACAAGTGTTAAAGATGGTTTTTTATCATTTGAGGCTAAGTTTGAAACACCCATTTTGTTTTTGTATGTAGGCTCTATAGTCCAACACAGATAAGCAGCCCAACAGGTTTTTTTTCCCCTTTTCTCAGCTGCAGTCTGCAAAAGTGAAAGTTTCCAGGAACAACAAAAGGTCTTATTTAAGTCCGGGCTTCAAGCCAAGTTTCCTTTAAGCATAATAAATTGTAGTGCCACTAGATGTCATTGATTCCACCCTGCAGCTTACCAAATCCAAGCCTATTTTACAGACTTTCAAATATCTTTTTTTAAGAAAGTCTCACAGGTATTTTTAGTCCCCAAATTTAAAAGCTGTAATTAATCTGTATTAATTCTGAATTGTTCTTGTAGTTTTCTTTTTCCCCCCAAAGTAATTAATTTGCTGCTTTTCTTTTCCTGAGGGAGTAAGGCAGAGACTTCCCTTCCCTCTCTCATCTGGGAGTATACTTTGCTTTGGGCATTCTTTTTTCCAGGGGAGTATTATTAAAGTCATAAAAAGAGAATAAAGTCTCACCCAGTTCCATCCACATTGCTCAAAAATTGCTAGTTAGTGCTTATCTTTGGTTGTCAGGAGCTTCTGACTGGCCACACAAATGTAGCCAGTCTTTCCCCCGCCAGTTTGGAGGGCTTCCTCAGATCCAGCAGAAAGGCAGCCCCTCCACGATCGACAAGTGTCTCCCTCCTTCTTCAGCACCTCTTTGGGATGACTTTCAACCCTTTTTAGGGTCCCCAGTGGGGCAAAATCGAATGTGGAAGATGGAACCCCATCTTCCTGCACCTGTCATACCGTGATACCTAACTGGACATCCCCCAGACCTTACATTTCCTTAAACACTGACTCAGGGGGACCACATTACTGCAGCCAAAATTTAATATAATATATTCAGCCTCAAAGAGCCACAGCAGATGTGGCAGTGATGTAGCAACATCACAAGAAAAGGTGGCACTGATTTTTGTAAACTTATTGGGGAGGGAGTCAAATAGAGATAACTAAATGGGTGTATTGAGTGGGATTCTTTCCATCTCCAGTTCTGATAGTGGAGGTAGGCTTGATTTGGTTCATAAGACCTTCTTACAAGCCTTATCAAAACCAAGTTGAAGGCCACAGACCGTTTCACACACAGATGATGGAGAAAACGAAGAGTTTCTCATGGAGAAACAGAGAAAAAAACATTGTTCTCTGTGCCAGTCATTGATTCTTTTTCCTCATTGTGAAAAATCTTTACATTTATCCCTCATAACCACAGCTCTCTTTTTGGATTAAACAGATCCGTTCCCATCAAACTGCCAAGGGAATGGAAGGGACTTCTCTGGAAAAATGGTAACTCTTGCCTGGAGATACTTAGTTATTTGCAACTCTCTACTCTGAAAATCCTCTTTATGAGGACCAGTCTCAAGATTCTTTTGGCAATGCACCTACAAGTTTCACTTTCGAAAAGCAAATTGAAGTGCACAGGATGTGTAAAAGTTGAAAACACTGAGAACATTGCTGAATAATCTACATTTTTGCTGTGTGAATTTGTATGTATAGCATTGGCTTCCTGCTACATTCCCCAACTGGTCCCATATGTCCCCCTCTCTACTTGGCAACTTTAAACTATTTTCAGTGCCAAACTAATGCCAAACCTGAGATTGCCAAGGTGAGCATGCATGCTAACGAAGCCAAAAATCCCCAAAGAAATACGTGGTTACCTGCAACACACACTCTTAAAGCTTGGAGACAATTGCCTGTGTGTGTTTCAGCATAAGAGGCAATTAAGCTTTCTATTACCTCCACACTGTTTCTATGTGCACAAAAGTGTCTTGTGACTGAAAAGATCTTTTGAGTCTTATGTTGAGAAACAGAAATATATACCCTGTTTCCCTGAAAATAAGATCGGGTCTTATATTAATTTTTGCTTCAAAAGAAGCATTAGGGTTTATTTTACACTTAGATCTTATTTTGGGGAAAATATGGTACTAAATGCGTCTGTCTGGCTGATGATCTTAACTGGGGCTTATTTTTAGGGTAGGACTTATATTATGAGCATCTTGAAAAATGATGCTAAAGCTTATTTTTCGGGTAGGTCTTATTTTAGGGAAACAGTGTATACATCTTTCATATAAATGCTAAGAGTTTGTGTAATTTTCCAGTACTGAAATGTATGCTACGTTTTGTTTGAATATTGTCAAAGGGTTTTATTCAGGCTACGATTTCACCATTTTCCTTTTTAATTGTTTGTTTAAGGACACTTCTGGATAGAATGGAGAGGGGTATACTTGAAAAACAGGTGTGTAAATGCAAAAGCGACCATTGGTGACTTCCTACTTAGTTATTGGATCTGAAAAACATGCCCCCACAAGTATTACATATGTGGCTTAGGCAAGCCTGGAGATGATGATGATGATGATAATAATAATAATAATAATAATAATAATAATAATAATAATAATAATAATAATAATATGACTGGATGGTGGGGGTTTTTTAGATTTAGCAAGCTGCCATAAATTTGTTTAAATAAATAAAAATATACTGCTCAAAAAAATAAAGGGAACAGAAGATAAGACATCCTACTATTAAATACAGTACATTGTGTTGTTTAAGTGTTCCCTTTATTTTTTTGAGCAGTATATAATCCTGTCATTTTGGGGCTTAGTTCTGAGTACATATACATTAGGATTGGGTTGCAGTGTTTAACAAAGGTTGGCTTTTACTTGGCAACTGATGTCTAGAGCCATCTGTTGTACTCTCTTTAAAGGTAACTGCTCCTGTTTTAAAGTCTCTCATTGAATTTTAAAGTCATCTAAGCCAGCACTGCAGTAGTGTGGATAAAGATGGCAGCTTCCCAGCCATTCCTCCTGAATTTGCCATTTCCCTCGCTTCTCTCCATTTCTTCTGGATCCTGTAAGCCAATCCATTGTCTTCAGGAACAGGAGGCACCCTTATTTTCTGCCCACATAGAAGTAATTCAGAACCACTCTGGCTTCTCTGTGGAGAAGGAGAAGGAGGCTGTTGTAATAGCCAATGGTCTTGATCCCAGCCTGTCCTACACCTGTGATTTCTAGATGACTGACAGTTTGAAATGCCCAAATACATGCTATAGTATTTAGAAAAAAGCGGTATTTTGAACCTTTTTGGTAGACGTTTTTATGACATACTGCAGTTCCCACATTGTGCCAAACTGTGGATGACCAGAAAATTATTTCTGGAATAAATCACAATGGCTGGATTCACAAAACCTGAAATGAAACTATGGCTTATTTGTATTGAGTCAGGTGCGCAAACCATGTCATACAGTTTTATGTATTTTGTATAGTATTCCTATGGGATCTTTTCAGGAGAAAAGTTTTGCTATAACCAGTTGTGACTTATTAAATATACCAATATTAACAAACATGCCTTTGTATATTGCAAGTATATTTGTATCAACTAGACCAGGGGTCAGCAACCTGAAATAGTGAAAGAGCCACTCGGAACCACAAAAATGAACCACAAAAAAGAGCCACAAAAAATGTGTGTGCATGCACGTACATGCGCACATGCGCAGAACAAGGTTTGACTGAAGAGTGGAGCCAAGGCGAGATATGCACCTACCCTGCATATTTGAATTGATTGGTTGAACTTTTTTAGTCCCACTTTTTTTTTTGGACTGCACATAGCAGAAGACTGGGAGCCGCAGGAGACGGCTGAAAGAGCCGCATGCGGCTCTGGAGCCGCGGGTTGCAGACCTGTGAACTAGACGAATTGATAAAAGTCTCATTCCCAAACAACATTAAAACATGCATTTATTTCATAGATCATAACTAAACTCAAATTAAATGACATATATTAAGCCCAACACCACTTTTTAACTTCTGCTCTATTAAAATGTCTTCTGTTCTTTGTCAGGTCTGAAAAAGAGTCTTCCGCTAGTGAAACTTCTCCAAACGTTGAGTGAGTACTACAATCTGTCAAGGGCTGTTCTTTAATTTAGAACTTTTTTCTTCCAAGATATTTCCTTGGAAAAAGACAATCTTAACTGCACCAGAGTTCTTTTTAACTTCTGCTCTGCTAAAATGTTTATCGGTTCTTTGTCAGATCTGAAAAAGAGACTCCCACCAGTGAAACTTCT
Organism: Vipera ursinii; assembly: GCF_947247035.1. NCBI lineage: Eukaryota > Metazoa > Chordata > Lepidosauria > Squamata > Viperidae > Vipera > Vipera ursinii. The sequence goes on from NC_139517.1 coordinate 49,448,695, forward strand.
CCAAAGAGGAGTGAGTAGCAAAAGGAGTGAGGAAAATCAATGTTATAAATAGAGATTGAGTGAGACCTGGCTCAAAAACAGTAACTGTGAGAGGGGCCTTGGTGTCCTAGTGCATGATCACTTGCATATGAGCAGTGTGCAGCAGCAGCCAAAAAAGCTAATAGAGTCCTGGGTTATATAAACAGAGGCATAGAATCATGCAAAGTATTAGTACCACTTTATAAAACCCTGGTAAGACTACACTTGGAATACTGCAATCAATTTTGGTCACCATACCACATAAAAGATGTTGAGACTTTTGAAAAAGTTCAGAGAAGAGCAACTAAAGTGATTAAAGTTCTACAGACTAAAACATATGAAGAATGGCTGCAGAATTTGGGTTTGGCTAAAGAAAAGAAGAAATAGGGGAGACATGATAGCGGTATTCCAAAATTTGAGGGGCTGCCACAAAGAAGAAAGGGTTACATTATTCACCAAAGCACCAATGGGCAGGACAAGAAACAATGGCTGGAAACTGATCAAAGAGAGAAGCAATCTGGAATTAAGGAGAAACTTCCTAACAGTGAGAACAATTAACCAATGGAACAGCTTGCGTTCAGAAATCATGGGTGCTCCATCAGTGGAGGTTTTTAAAGAGGTTTTTGTCTGAGATAGTATAGGTTCTGCTGCTTGAGCAGCAGGCTGGACTGGAAGGCCACCAAGGTCCCTTCCAGCTCTATTCTATTCTATCTCTACACACCCAAAACTCTTTGCATATATAAACTAAATAGAAAATACACTGCCCACAGAATGTTAACATCCTAATTTCTCTTGTACTCTAGTAGTGTAAGATGCAAAAAATAAAGGGTCCATTTTTAGTAGCTGAACATAGTTCAGATTCTAAGAGCATTCTGAGTTAAAAATTCAGATTGGGGGAAGCAGAACTAGGAAGCAGAGGACGCCTCCTAGTACTAGCACTCACTAACCTGGTTGAAAATACAAGGCAAAAATTGCATTTTTTTCTAGACCATCCTACTTCACTCAGCCAAATGAGAGTTCCTAGCTGATGAGAAATCCTCTGACTCTCACTCTCTTTAGTTGTAAGAGAACTGAGTTAATGACACTACAAAATTTCTTTGCTTGCTAGCACAATGGAGGATGGGAGAAGTGCCTTGCACAATGCTTTCGAAGCTGTGCACAAAAGAGGATTGTCATCTTCTGCCACAAATTCATTTACCTGCAAAGTATGTTCCAACTTGACTAGGGCTTGGATAAGAAGGCTTAAATGTGAGGTTGACTTTCCTCCAAGCCCAACAGAAGAGATCACACTGTGAGATTAAAGAGCATCTTTTTGCTGATGTCCCATTTGTAAAATCCTCAATGGCTGCAGTTGGAGAGACAAAGACAAGCTAATCTAAAGGTAGTAGTATTTGAAATGAAAGGACTGAAATGATAGATCCAATGCATGGAGAACCCATAGAAAAAGCAAGCTTACATAATAGCGTCAACTGATGCAAGGGCTGCTGCAACCCATGTAATTCCTAGGGCCTCTAGAGGGGTCCATGTTACATCACTGCTCTGCGAGCTGCACTGGTTGCTGGTTTACTTGTGGATGCAATTCAGAGTGTGAGTGACTACCCTCAAAGACTTGCATGGCTTACTTGAGGAATAGTCTCACCCTATTGTGGCTAGCCGACCCCACCCAGCCAGCAGAAGAGACAAGCTGCAGGCCCCCCCAGGCAAGGAATTTGGGCTAGCAGAGTCCAGGAGAAGGACCACCTCTGCTGTGGCTCCTCCCCTTTGGAACATCTTAGCTCCTGAGGTGAGATCAGTTTCCACCCTTCTGACCTTCCATATGGACCTGAAGACCTGGCTCTGGTTGATGACTGGGGGCCCCAAGAGGAGAGCATGACACTGGAGGTAGTTGATGAATTAAGAGAGAATCCTCCCCGACTTTTATCTTTTAGTTATCTTTCATCTATTAACTTTGTCTTTGATTATAACCATTTGTATTATCTTAGAAATATTTATCTTTTATTGTTTTAATGCTTTCAATGATGTAAGTCTCCCAGGATCGCTTTGAAACAAGACAGGTGCCAATTACATCAAATAAATAAATACATAAATGACTAGGCCAAGCTGGCCAGGGAATTAAGAAATATTCAACTGCTGCCAGAGCAATGCTTAAACTCTGCTTTTAATTTTTTATCAGTACTTCAGAAACAGAAGAAGAAGGCACTTCAAAGAAAACGTAAGTAGCTGCAGGGTGCAAATCAGAATGATTTCTCTTTAAGAATTTTTGAAGTGGATGCCAAAGGATACCAAATATATAAAATATCTCATAAACTGCTTATTGCATTGTGCCACAGTGCAAAAGTTGTATTAATAGATAGGAAAAGGAAGGTAGAAAAGTGCAAAAGCCACCTTTGTATTAAAAGATTGGCAATTTTGGAAAGAGCAGAGAACATTTTTGACCAAAATCAAATGGATGGTTTTAAAGTTGGTGACAGAAATTAATGAACTAAGATAATATTTTTGTTTTCTTGAAGTTAGATCATAGCTCTTAATGTCCTTGGTTAAGGACCAGAATGATGGAAACTATAATCCAGTTCATGTAGGGGTTGTGGATGGGGAAAGTTACATCCTTCATACTATCTGTATTTATCTTAGCTGAAAGTGAATCTTTTTATGTTTTACTCCAAAAGTTTTATTTCAAAAGATTTTCAGTTCTCCTATTTAAAGGCAGTTTTTATCTTTTCCAGTTCTGGAGTATCAAACATCTTTTACAAAAAGCAGCAGATGCTCTTTTTGTATGTTTCTGTTGCATACACGTGGATGTAATTTCCTATCATTTTTCTTTCTCTCTGAATCTAACAGATTGGGGGATTTTTCAAGTTTTGCTTTTGCATTTGTGTTTAAATTGGATCCTATATTTACTCTTTGAAGAACAGTCAGAAAACTCACAGTAAACCTATGGACAAATGGCTCTTTTTAGAAATGGAAGTGCTTGATAAATTAATAAAGCCCTCTGCTACAGCATTATATAATTAAAATGAATAAAAATATAAAGAGGAATGGAGGTTTTTTTTCCTTAGAAGATTTTCTTTCTGTGGCTTCTTTTCTAGAATACAGGATGGAAAGGTACATTTAGTGGATATGAAAAATTAGCTTCAAGCTTCAATGATTTTAGGTGGTTCTCCTATGTTTGTCAGATCTAGATCTTCTCAGAAAAATATAAGACCTTTCTGAAAAATCTAGCCCAGCAACACTGCAATTCAGGAACAGAATATAAGAATTTGCACATGAAAACCTGATTTTCCAGATTTTCTTAAAATATTCATTTCAGGGGATCATGTTAAAATATATACAGGTAGTCCACAAGTTACGAATGTAATGGAGCCTGCCCATTCCATTCAAAACTTGAGAATTCGTGGGAGTGAATCTCATACATCGAATGAGATCACTCCCTCCTTTTGCCCATGCATTCACTAATTTAATATGTGGGTGAATGCACAGCTCGTTAAGTGAACATGAGGTATCTCAGGGTGGGGAAGGCCATGGGGAGGCCTAGTGCTACTTACCACACAAGGCCTCTCCTGACCCACTGAAATACCTCATGCTCCCTTCCCTGGGGCCCCACAATTGCTCCCCCCCCATCCTGCTGCATTGGGTTACTTATTTATTTATTTATTTATTTATTTATTTATTTATTTATTTATTTATTTATTTATTTTATTACATTTATATACCGCCCTTTCCCTGAGGACTCAGGGCGGTTTACAGGGAATTAAAAACCAACCATACAAAAGTTAAAACCAATTTAAAAAAGATTAAACTTAACCCTGTGCAATTAAAACCCCAATTAAAATAACTTACCTTGTGAAGATCTGTCTCCTCTCCAGCCTCTATGTTTCTTTCTCTGCTCCAGGCGAGAGTAGAGGGAGAGCAGGACGAGCGGGCCCTGTTTGTCCTCTCTGACTCACTGGGCTGCCAGCCACTTCTGGAGTGGTGGAAAGCCTCGGTGAGTCTCCTCCAAAGGCTTCCAGGCTCAGCACAGAAAAGCGTTTGCACGCCAAAGGGAGATTTGGGGCAATGAAATCACGTGGCTTCAAACCTCCTGTTGGCATGCAAATGCTCGTGCACAAAGCCTGGAAGCTTCTGGATGACCTGATCTTGTGGAAAATCAGGCACACATTCTCTGCAAAGGTTGATGGGTGCCTAAGCATGAGATCATGATCCCCAGAAGCTTTTGGCCTCTGTTCTGGGTGTGAAAGGCCTGTGGGAGGCCTCCCATGCCCAAAATGGATATCTGGAGACCTGCGGCTGCTGCATCTGACCTCCACTTTGGGCCTCCCATGCACAGAACAGACTGCCGGAGACCTGCGGTGTCCACTCCTGACCTCTGTTCTGAGTGTCAGAGGCCGGCAGGAGCTGGAGGCTGAAGGAGGTGGCTGCAGCTCTCCAGATGTCCATTCTGGGTGTGGGAGGCGTCCTGCAGGCCTCATGCCTAGAATGGAGGTCGGGAGTGTCCATCGTGGCTCTCCAGAGGTCCCTTCTCAGTGGCAGAGGCTTTTTGCAAAATGGCAAAAACACTTTGTAAACAGAGGGAAGGCTTTGATGTTTCAGCCCTTACCTCCATTTTCAAAGCCTTTTGCTGCAGATCTCGTCTGCGCCTCCATTTGCAGAGAACAGAGGCCTAAAGTACCATGAGATCACGCAAGATCAGTAGCATGAGATCTCACACCACTGATCTTGCATGATCTTGCTGTACATTAGATCTCTATTCTCTGCGAATAGAGGGGAGGGGAAATAGGCAGAGTGAATGTTGCAGTGCCTCTGCAATCATTCATAAGGGTGATCGACTGCCATAGTGCAGCAACATTCATAATTTGGGGACTTTTTTGTAAACTCTGGGAGGTGCTTATCATGTGAGCTTGAACATTTGTAATGATGTTTTCATATTAGCTTGGTTTAATAGAATTCTGCAGATTTAGAAGTCGATTGTTGCTTTCTTGCAAAGGGCTAGTATCTTGCAAAAGAATTAGCAAAAGCAATAGCACTTAGACTTATATACCATCTCACAGTGCTTTATAGCACTCTCTGAGCTGTTTATATTATCAGAATAAGGTCCCCAACAATATGGGGCAATATTGTTAGGGGCAATACTGATCTTGGAAGGATGGGAGGATGAGTCAACCTTGAGCTGGTCAGGATGTAACTCCTGGCGGTGGGCAGAGTTAGCCTGCAATACTGCATGCTAGTAATTAGCCCTACTACTCAGGACAGAAAGTACTGCAAGGTACGGAAAGACACTGAGTTGGCAAACTACAGAGAAAAGACGTTAGGGCTGGTAAGAAGTGTAAAACAAACAAAGAAACAGAAACTCAAAGGACTCATTAAAATATCTCAGTACACAAAATAGCATTATGTGCTGCCTGTTACAATTCTCAGTTTTGACATGTAAATATACATCTTGGTCTACACATATAAACAATTCACAGATAAACCCTAGAATATAGTGTGTTTTACTCTTAATTTATATTTCGATGCCACAGTAAGAATCTTTCCAAACACTGTTTTATTAGGAATAAACAGTACTCTGTTTTTTAATTGCACCCATTTTAATCCTCCTGCCTACTGAAATAGGTCTTTACTGGGACATAGAAAGTTAAGCATATCATTTATTGATTATTTATTTATTAAGCAAATTTTTACAGCTGCCCAACTCACGTATACTGTAGATAATTCCATTATCCAATGATAAAATCTATAGATTTTCTGGTGGTCAGAAGAATGTTTTACAAATGTGTAGAACATTCACATGGCTAGTTATGTGCCTAGTTATGTGCCTGCCTAGTTATTCATAACCGCTCAATATTCTTTTCAAGCTCTTTTTGGCAGAGTCATTGGCTGAATTGTGACAGGCCTGTCTTAGGACTTCTCTGATCTTTCCTATGTACAGTTGCTGTCTTCTGCATGGTAACTACTCAGCATGGCAGTAATTCAGCAGCTCTGAAATATTGAAATTCTTACTCTTCTCAGAAAAAAACGGCACCTCAATATATGGATATTACTTTGGAAGCAGCATAGAATAAGGATACTGGATCTATTATAATAATAATAGCTTGACAAAGGTTGAACAGCCTGATTAGAAGACTGTGTAGTTTTAAAAGCACATTGTAACATCATCTTTTATTCCTTTTATCTCTACAGAAGTTCAGAAGAGGGGGAGGAAGATGAAGAAGACTAATCCTACTTATCTAGAGCACTGTTTATTACTAAATATTATATTATTAAATACATTATTTGTTATCCACCTTTTTATTGTTATCCTTATCCTATTTCAGAATAGCCATTCTCCCATCTGGAGCATGTGCAGTTGTGTTGGGCTAAGGTTCTTATTACTCATGGCCCTAGTGGCTACGAATGATACAATCTATAGATTTCTTGGTGTCAGAAGAATGTTTTACAAATGTGTAGAACATTCACATGGCATTTGTATATCGCAAGATTACCCGCGTATGTATGTATTCATTTATTTATTGCATCTCTACAAAATTTTCAATAATATTTTCAGCTTCCCAAATGCAGAATACAGTATCAGATCTTTTTATATCTATAACTAAAAGTATGTGTATAAAGTATAACATAAAAAGTAGCAGGAAGTGATATAAGACAGTGTGATCAAATCCAAAACATTTGCAGTACAAAATGAAAATGTAACATATTAAAAAGACTGGGGAATAGAACAATATTGATTTGATGGCAAAATAGAAAAATTAGCTGTATAAGACTATTCTCTTTTTTTTAGTGAAAACATTCTATTTTCCTCACTTCATTTTCAGGAGTATCTGAAAACAACATTTGAGAAAGCTTTCATAGTTCTAACTGAGAGATGTGAGAATATAAACTCTTTCTAAAATGTTGGTCATAGATGTTGAGCCCATTCCAATTCTGGCAGAAGTGGATAATTACAGATCCTAGTAATCCGATTTGCTGACAATGATATGGAAGTTTGGCAAGTCCTTGTCTGAGTACCTGGGATTATTTCTTTTATTAGAAAAAGCAACCCTTTCAAGGGGGCAGCAGAGCTGGCAAAGTCCATTGTTCAAACAAGGAATCTCAAGACAATAAGTCTGACTGAAGATGTAAGGATGACGTTTGGCCAGAGTTGACTCCAGAGACTGCCTGGAGAAGTCCAGAACTCTAGAAGATAGGCTTAAGATACAGAAGGATCTCGACAGACTTGAACATTGGGCACTATCTAACAAAATGAAATTCAGTGGTGGAAAAAGTAAGGTTCTACACTTAGGCAAGAAAAACCAAATGCACAGATATAGTATAGGTCAGGGGTAGGCAACCTTGGCTCTTTTGTGACCCATGGACTTCAACTCCCAGAATTCCTGAACAAGCATGGCTGGCTCAGGAATTCTGGGAGTTGAAGTCCACGAGTCACAAAAGAGCCAAAGTTGCTTACCCTTGGTATAGGTGGTACCTTGCTCAATAGTAGCAACTATGAGCGGGATCTTGGAGTCCTAATGGAAAATCACTTAAATATGAGCCAGGAGTGTGATGTAGCTGCCAAAAAAGCCAACTCAGTGCTAAGCTGCATTAACAAAAGGATTGAATCAAGATCACGTGAAGTGTTAATACCACTTTACAATGCCTTGGTAAGGCCACACTTGGAATACTGTATCTAGTTTTGATCATCACAATGTAAAAAAATGTTGAGACTAGAAAGAATACAGAGAAGAGTAACAAATTTGATTAGGGGGCTGGCGGCTAAAATGTATAAGGAATGGTTGCTGGAATTGGGTATGTCAAATTTAATGAAGAGAAGGACGAAGAATGACATGACAGCAGTGTTTCAATATCTCGGGTTGCCACATAGAAGAGGGAGTCAACCTCTTCTCCAAAGCACCTGAAGGCAGGACAAGAAGCAATGGATGGAAACTAACCAGAGAGAACCAACCTAGAACTAAGGAGAAATTTCCTGACAGAACAAATAATCAGTGGAACAACCTGCCTCCAGAAGTTGTGAATGCTCCAACACTGGAAGTTTTTAAAAAGAGACTGGATAGCCATTTGTCTGAAATGGTATAGGGTTTCCTGCATGAGCAGAGAATTGGACTAGATGATCCCTAAGATCCCTTTCAACTGTTAGGTCCCAGTTCTACATGAACTTGAGATATCATATCAATCTAATCAGATAAGCCAAGTGATTGATCAAGCAGCACTTTATTTGATCAAATTAAGCAGCTGGGTGGCCAATAATCTGGAACGTTGGCAGAGTTACATCCAGAAGTGCCTCACCTTAGAAAGTTGGTAGTATTGCTTTATAATCTTTGTTAGCCAATGAAAATCAGTCAACAGAGCCATTACATCATAAGAAAGACATCAATCATTCCTCAAAATGAACTAAGGCTTGCGACCAAAGTCAAAAATAACAAAAAAAGCTTCTTTCAACATATAAGAAACAAGAAAAAAGTCAAGGAAATGATTGGTCCATTAGTGGGGGAAAGTGGCAAGAAGGTGACAAGCAACAGGTAGAAAGCAGAACTATTTAATTCATTTTTTGCATCTGTCTTTACACAAAGGGAAAAAACAGTCCAACCTACCCAAACCAGTGCCATAAAAAACAGAATAGAAACGTAAGTTAAGATAGGCAAGAAAATGGTAAGTGAGCACCTGTCCAGCCTAGACGAGTTCAAATCACCAGGATCAGATGGATTACACCCCAAGGTTCTCAAGGAACTGGCAGATGTGATCTCAGAACCACTGAACTATATTTTTCAAAGATCCTGGAGCACTGGGGAACTACCAGAGGACTGGAAGAGAGCTGATGTAGTTCCCATCTTCAAAAAAGGGAAAAAAATAGATCCAGGAAACCTCAGACCTATCAGCCTGACCTCAATACCTGGGAAGATTCTGGAAAAGATAATCAAACAACAAATCAGCGAACACCTTGATGTGAACAAAGTTATCACTAAAAGCCAACATGGGTTTGTCAAAAAGAGATCGTGCCAGACAAACCTTATTGCATTCTTTGACCAAGTGACAAAACTAGTGGACCAGAGGAATGCTGTAGATTTAATTTACTTGGATTTCAGTAAGGCATTTGATAAAGTAGATCACAACCTACTACTTGATAAGATAGAAAAATGTGGGTTAGATAGCATTACCACCAGATGGATTCGTAGCTGGCTGACAGGCCGTACTCAGCGTGTGGTCCTCAATGGAACCGCATCTACATGGAAGGAAGTGTGTAGTGGGGTGCCTCAGGGCTCTGTTTTGGGCCCAGTGCTCTTCAACATCTTCATCAATGATTTGGATGAGGGGATAGATGGGGAACTCATCAAATTTGCAGATGACACCAAGCTGGCAGGAATATTTTTTTATTTTTTATTTTATTTTAATTCCATTTATATCCCGCCCTTCTCCGAAGACTCAGGGCGGCTTACAAGCTTACAAGAATAGCCAATACTCCAGAAGATAGGCTTAAGATACAGAAGGATCTGGACAGACTCGAACACTGGGCACTATCTAACAAAATGAAATTCAATGGTGAAAAAAGTAAGGTTCTACATTTAGGCAGGAAAAATCAAATACATAGGTATAGTATAGGTGGTACCTTGCTCAATAGTAGTAACTGTGAGAGGGATCTCGGAGTCTTAGTAGACAATCACTTCAATATGAGCCAGCAGTGTGCTGCAGCTGCCAAAAAAGCCAACACAGTGCTAGGCTGCATTAACAGAGGGATAGAATCAAGATCAAGTGAAGTACTAATACCACTTTACAATGCTTTGGTAAGGCCACACCTGGAATACTGCATCCAGTTTTGGTCACCACTATGTAAAAAAGATGTCGAGACTCTAGAAAGAGTACAGAGAAGAGCAACAAAGATGATTGGGGGACTGGAGGCTAAAACATATAGGGAACAGTTGCTGGAATTGGGTATGTGTAGTTTAATGAAGAGAAGGGTGAGGGGTGACATGATAGCAGTGTTCCAATATCTCAGGGGCCGCCACAAAGAAGAGGGAGTCAAGCTATTCTCCAAAGCACCTGAAAGCAGGACAAGAAGCAACGGATGGAAACTAGTCAACGAAAGAAGCAACCTAGAACTAAGGAGAAACTTCCTGACAGAACAACTAACCAGTGGAACAACCTGCCTCCAGAAGTGGTGAATGCTCCAACACTGGAAGTTTTAAGAAGAGACTGTACACTCCCTTATTCCCTCCTTCAGTATATCGCAACCATGTACATGTTTCCCACGTTTGCATGAGATTTCCCTGGTACAAAAGCCAATTACCAAAAGCAAGAAAGCAACAGTTAGACTAAACAATTTCCCTTTGCTCCAGAACCCTTCATTCCCCCCTTTAATTTTGTAACAGAATGCTTTCTGTTACTTGGTGGCCAATGATGTATATTCCTTTGTTATTGCAGTGATAATCAGGACCTTGGCTGGCTTACTGGGTTTATCACTACTTACAGAGGATACTATGACCTTCATCCCCAAGATGGTTGAAGTAACTGTTCTTTGGATAACAGGAATCAAAGATGGCAAAACCAAAAGACCTCTAAATGCTAACATAACCGAAAAATGTTCCCTTCACCAAACACCAAAGATCTCTCCAAACCAGCTTGTGTCCATGGCAGTTGTCCAGGTTGCTGAAGAAGCTGGGTGTATTTCTTCCACACACACTGGCAGCAACATGTAAAAAGGAAAGCCATAACCCACCCACCCCTTGTTTTCTTTTGTAGTGTTATTTTAACCAATTAATTTTCTTTAACTTTCTGTACATGTACTTCTCACCTTGAGCTAGTGGAGGTTCCTGCGCAAGCAGAGTGTAGAGAAGCAAAATAGCATGTTATTCTAAATGCCCTTGATTTGTAATTATTTCTAATACAGCTTGCAATCTAACAATTCTATTAAGCATATAAACAAGAGTCCTATAACTTATACATTCCATCTTCTTGCCACATAGTAGTTCCGTTTGGAGCAGTTCAGTTGAGGGAGGCATCTGTTAGATTGATCCATAAGATAGACAATTGGGGAATGTTTGCCATGGTAGTTTGGGGTTAGGCCAAATCGGTGGTAATCCACCAAAAGGATACTGAGGTGCTCACCTACAAAAAATGCTATTCTATTCCATTCCATTCCATTCCATTCCATTCCATTCCATTCCATTCCATTCTATTCTATTCTATTCCATCATCATCATCATCATCATCATCATCATCATCATCATCATAATAATAATAAAGTTGGAAGGGACCTTGGAGGTCATCTAGTCCAACCCCCTGCTCAAGCAGGAAACCTTACACCATTTCAGGCAAAAGGCTATCCAGTCTCTTCTTAAAACATCCAGTGTTGGAGCATTCACCACCTCTGGAGGCAGGTTGTTCCACTGGTTAATTGTTCTAACTGTCAGGAAGTTTCTCCTTAGTTCTAGGTTGCTTTTCTCCTTGACTAGTTTCCATCCGTTGCTTCTTGTCCTGCTTTCAGGTGCTTTGGAGAATAGCTTGACTCCCTCTTCTTTGTGGTAGCCCCTGAGATATTGGAACACTGCTATCATGTCACCCCTCACCCTTCTCTTCATTAAACTACACATACCCAATTCCAGCAACCGTTCCCTATGTGTTTTAGCCTCCAGCCCCCTAATCATCTTGGTTGCTCTTCTCTGTACCCTTTCTAGAGTCTCGACATCTTTTTTACATAGTGGTGACCAAAACTGGATGCAGTATTCCAGGTGTGGCCTTACCAAAGCATTGTAAAGTGGTATTAGTACTTCACTTGATCTTGATTCTATCCCTCTGTTAATGCAGCCTAGCACTGTGTTGGCTTTTTTGGCAGCTGCAGCACACTGCTGGCTCATATTGAAGTGATTGTCTACTAAGACTCCGAGATCCCTCTCACAGTTACTACTATTGAGCAAGGTACCACCTATACTATACCTATGCATTTGATTTTTGCTGCCTAAATGTAGAACCTTACTTTTTTCACCATTGAATTTCATTTTGTTAGATAGTGCCCAGTGTTCGAGTCTGTCCAGATCCTTCTGTATCTTAAGCCTATCTTCTGGAGTATTGACTATTCCTGCCAGCTTGGTGTCATCTGCAAATTTGATGAGTTCCCCATCTATCCCCTCATCCAAATCATTAATGAAGATATTGAAGAGCACTGGGCCCAGAACAGAGCCCTGGGCACCCCACTACACACTTCCTTCCATGTAGATGCAGTTCCATTGAGGACCACACGCTGAGTACGGCCTGTCAGCCAGCTACGAATCCATCTGGTGGTAATGCTATCTAACCCACATTTTTCTATCTTATCAAGTAGTAGGTTGTGATCTACTTTATCAAATGCCTTACTGAAGTCCAAGTAAATTATATCTACAGCATTCCTCTGGTCCACTAGTTTTGTCACTTGGTCAAAGAATGTAATAAGATATGTCTGGCATGATCTATTTTTGACAAACCCATGTTGACTTTTAGTGATGACTTTGTTTGCATCAAGGTGTTCGCTGATTTGTTGTTTGATTATCTTTTCCAGAATCTTCCCAGGTATTGAGGTCAGGCTGATAGGTCTGAGGTTTCCTGGATCTATTTTTTTCCCTTTTTTGAAGATGGGAACTACATCAGCTCTCTTCCAGTCCTCTGGTAGTTCCCCAGTGCTCCAGGATCTTTGAAAAATATAGTTCAGTGGTTCTGAGATCACATCTGCCAGTTCCTTGAGAACCTTGGGGTGTAATCCATCTGATCCTGGTGATTTGAACTCGTCTAGGCTGGACAGGTGCTCACTTACCATTTTCTTGCCTATCTTAACTTACGTTTCTATTCTGTTTTTTATGGCACTGGTTTGGGTAGGTTGGACTGTTTTTTCCCTTTGTGTAAAGACAGATGCAAAAAACGAATTAAATAGTTCTGCTTTCTCCCTATTGCTTGTCACCTTCTTGCCACTTTCCCCCACTAATGGACCAATCATTTCCTTGACTTTTTTCTTGTTTTTATATGTTGAAAGAAGCATTGTTTGTTATTTTTGACTTTGGCCGCAAGCCTTAGTTCATTTTGAGCCTTAGCTTTCCTCACTTCATCTTTGCAGGCACGGGCTATTTGCTGATATTCTGACTTAGTTATGTGCCCCTCTTTCCAATTCTTATACTTGTCCTTTTTATCTTTCAATTTATCAGAGAGTTCTTTATGCAGCCATGCTGGTTTGTTTTGAGAGCTGTTATTTTTCTTCTTTGTTAGTATTGTACTAGACTGGGCCTTTATTATCTCACTTTTCAAAATTTCCCAAGCTTCTTGAGTTGTTTTCCCCTTTAGGATTCTCATTCATAGAATTCTTCCCATGGTCTCTCTAAGTTTATTGAAATTAGCTCTTTTAAAGTCCAAGACTCTAGTTTGGCTCTATTCTATTCTATTCTATTCTATTCTATTCTATTCTATTCTATTCTATTCTATTCTATTCTATTCTATTCTATTCTATTCTATTCTATTCTATTCTATTCTATTCTATTCTATTCTATTCTCCCACTTGCTGCAGAGCTTCTCTCCCAGATGATATCAAAGTAGTTACCCATTACTACTGTAATATGTTCCTACATACATTTGTTAATTGATTAGCAAAGAGTTCATCTATTTCTTCTGCTTGTTGGTATAGCAATGACATTTTTTCCCCTTTTATATTGACCCATATGGATTCTAGGAGGTTTTAATCCCTGGTTTTGTGTATTTCTATAGAGATGTAGTGATTTTGATATACAGTGCAAATCCTTTTTTGTTAGGTCTGTTTCTTCTGAATAGTTTATATCAGGGGTGTCAAACTGCCAGTCCACAGGCCAGATGCATCATCTGGAAGCCACACCCATCCTATTGCCAGCAATGGCAAAACCTTCCTGATACATTGCGCAATGTCACGTGTTTGTCATGAGTTTGACATGTCTGGTGTATATCCTTCCATCAGTACATTCCAATCATGAGTTTCATCCTACCAAGTGTTGTGATTCCGTGTCAGCCTGTGATCCTGGCAGCTGAGTCCAAGGAATCAGAGGAGGAGAAGGAGGAGGAGGAGGAGGGGCATGGGGAACCATCAGAGTTGGAGGAAGGCTCTGATGAGTTACAAGACTTACAAAGTGAGAAAGAACCTGGCTTCTCCACTCATGATCAAGCTGAAAGCCACCTGTGCTGGGAGGCTGAGTCAGACTCAGAGGAAGCACAGCTGGAAGGCCTCAGAGACGCACGTAAATGAAGACAGGTCACACAAGTAAATCAGAGGGAGACAACTCCAGGGCAGAAGGAGAAAGCAGTGAGAAGTCACGCCTTGGGGGCTGCGTAACAAAAAGGGAATGTGTGGGCAGGGCTGGTTGCTGGAGCCAATTGTTTGCAAAGAACTACTGTGTCAAGAGATGATAGTCTGTTTCTTTTACCAGTGAGTTATTTCCTGTTTTGGCTTGTACTCTATTTTGTTAGTGGACAAGGTGTGTAACTCAAATAAAAAAGGGTTTATTTTTCCAGTCTACTGTTACAAGAGGGGTTGCCTTTTGAAGTAACAAGGACATATGTCGGCTGGGACAGAACACCAAGTTTTAGTAATGGCAACTATATCATATCTGCCTTCATGTACTAATACTTCAAGTTCACTCTATTTGTTCTCTAAACTTGGAGCGTTAGTGTATAGGCATTTGTATCCTTTATTGGTCTTGGGTATGTTTCTTGTATTTCCAACTTTGTAACTGAGATTTCCATCCTTTCCATCACTCTCTATTTCATTATGGGTTTTTTTTCTTTTCTTTACTCCCTTCCTCATTATGTGATTGATTATATAGTGGCTTTTGTTTGGAATTAGCTTCTATGGGTCATCAAGATTGGCCCTCCTCCCCTCTCATTTTTACTTTAAAGTCCTTCTAATAAGATGAGCCAATCATTTTCTAAATATATTGTTTTCAGTTATTATGAGATGCAGTCCCTCCCTTAGCAGTAGCCCTTCATCTAGATAATGTAGGTCATGGTCTAGGAAGACGAAGTTCTGTTAACAACACCAGTTTTTAACCCAGTAGTTTGTTTCTTAAAATCTTTGCTCCCTCATTGGATGTTGGCCTTTTGTTGGAAATATAGATGAAAACACCATTTGTGCTCCTAAGTCTTTAACCCGGGGCAAGGCAAGTAATTTGCGCCCCCTAACCCGTGGGCGGCGACCTGGCGGCTCGGATCGGATTCGCACAGCCAGCACTGCAGTGAGAGAGAGTGAGCCAGGCAGGGGCAGAGAGCTGCGAGTGCGAGTGCGCCCCCCCAGATGTTGCGGCCGGTGCGGCCGGCCCCCCCTGCACCCCCCATGCTACGCCACTGGCTGTTCATAATCTCTTGCTATTGTTTTGAGATTTATTGTTGTGTCATTGGTCCCAACATGTAAGAGAAGAAAGGGGTATTTATCCATGGGGTTGATTATTTTAGTAAGGTAATCAGTTACGGTATATCTTTGATTTTTGCTATACCTCCCTTGACTGAGTGACTGTTTCTGTTCCCCTATGAATTGAATCTCCTATCACTAATGTTCGCCTTTTTTTATAGGGGAGTCTGGAATGGTTTTCTTCTTGTCAAAGGAATGCTGGCTTGTGCCTCTTTTTTAGAAACTTTTGCTGAAAGCTCTATTGTGTCTGTACATTTTCTTCCGGGGAGATACCATGAAAGTGAACATTCAGTTCCAGACAGGCTTTATTCGAGTTGGCTAGGGCAGATAGTCCGGACTTTGTTCTTGATGTTGGAGCTGAAGTTTCTGAGAAGCCTCAGGCAAGTTCATCCAGTATTTCATTGCAGCCTTTTAAAAACCTTTTGGGGATCAGGTTTGAGACCAGTCAAAGAACCACCTCCTCCTCTCATCGTAGTAAAGGGAGAGGAACACTACAAGATCAAAAAGATTCTTGATTTCAGATATTACAAGGTAAAATTACAGTATCTAGTACTGTGGAAAAACCATCCATTAGCAAATGCTGAGTGGGTGGCTGCCCCCGATGTTACGACAGTGATGTTAGTTAAGAAATTTCACAATAGGTATTCTCAACAGCCCCATTAAGGGATATAGCAGTAATTGGGTTGTACATAATGTGTATATATGTTTATTGTTGTTCCAGGTCTGCTTTTTTTCCAGGGGTGGGGGTGGGGGGGGTGGCATGTCAAGACAGATTCACCCTTGCACCTACATCTTCTCACTTCACTCATATCTTGCCAATAAGATGGAATGCAAAACAGGGAGGAGTGGTATCTAGGCAACTGAGGCTTCTGAGAGCCAAGGTCACTAATGCAGGTGCTTGATGGAGAAATGGTCTATTTCCGTCACAAGAAGAAACGTTACTATTGGACAATGTGAACACCCAGTGGGTGGGAACAAGGGAGTCTATTGTTTAACTAAGCAAGCCTTCAAATGGGAAAATAAGAGCTGGTTTTGCTTCTTCTGTGCCAGTGTGGATTTTCAGTAAAGTATTAAACACTTGGTAAAATCATGTCACAGGATTTTCTTTTTCTGGAACTGCCAATTGGATAGTTGACAGGATCCTTGAGAAAAATTGTACTCCCCAAAGCAAGATGTTGACAGATGCTGAACTGGAATCCCAACTAATACCATATATCACATGGCATTTCCTGTTTCATGACTGAAGCTATATAATTAGCTTTGGTCTATGGAAAAAAGGAAGTTTGTAGAAATAGAAAAGAAAAATCCTTTTAAAATACATGAGTGATCATGGAGGAGGGAGCAGAAATGTTGGTATGTCCGATCACGCACATTAACTGTGCTGCTGAAATATGTAACCATACTTCAAATATGTGGTGATGTAATTACATAATTGTGAATCTTCATTTTTATTTAATCTGTTTGGTCCTGTACCTTTATTGAATTGAGACAACCCTTGGAATGGGCATGGCCAATATTTCAGGTTCTTCCAGTTTCATAGATTTTAAGAGGCCCTACTCCTCTGGAAACCTTAGACCAGGGGTTCCCAACCAGGGGTGCTCACACCCCTTGTGAGTGGGAGATGATATTCCAGGGGATGCGAAAACTTGGGTTTTAAAAATCCTAGTATATATGCAGAATTTGTTGCCATTATTTTGAACTTTTGTAAGGGGTGTGAGAATATATCAGAAGCATTCTAGGGGTGCGGGTTATAGGAAAGGTTGGGAACCACTGCCTTAGACCAATCTTTTTACTACAATACTCTCTTAAGACAGGAAATCCTCCCTATTCCGGCTGTAACATCATCATCTACCTGGGCTCCAGGATGCACAGGGACCTGTTTTTTGGTTGTCCTAATGACTATAGGATATATTTCTCAACTGCTATTATATATTTTAATTTTTGTATTCCAGCAAATAGTGGTATTTGAAGTATTTTAAATTTGTTCACTGCCCAGAGTCACTTATTGAGAAGTGCAGTTGTACAAATTGAATGAATGAATGAATGAATGTAGTTTCTTCCAGCATCCAGGCCCCTTTTCTCCTTAGTATTATTACGATTCTCTGTGGCACATATTCCTGAATACAGGATGTTACTGATCTCCGTTTGAACATAAACCCACAAGAAGCCTATAGTCAATTTACAAATAAGCTGCTGCACAGAAGTAATGAATTCATAAAGACATGTTGTTTATTAAATAAAGTTAATTATCTGCATAGAAGAATAAAAGAAAATATTAAAATCAAGTTTGGAATACACTGAGCATTTTTTAAAAGGAGAATAATAGCTTATTTATAAGAAGGTCACTTTGCTTGAGTAGGACACCAAGGATGGAGTGCCTTTCTAAAGAATTCAGCAGCCATTTTGGCACAAGACATTTTAAGAGCAGTCTGCAAAGTGTAGAAGGCACAAGAAATCTGCTGGGAAGTGCATTTGTTAGAAGTAAAATAAAATTCCTTTTCTCTGGCAATTTAAATCAAGACACATGCACTAATTTCAGTCTTGTTGGGAGTTCTTGCTACATATCCCTTTAATATATCCAGTATTCACCAAATGTCAGGATAAGGATGAATTTGCCTGGGAAGGCAGGAATGCATGAAGATTAATGGCAATAATGGGTGAATTCAAAGAAGTATCTCTTTGGGCTCCTTTCCCAGAGCTGATGGCAAGGTGCACTGGTTGTTGTAGGGCTGTAATCCAGCTGGCAGTGGCCTTCCATTGCTCCTAAACTTCTATTTCCCAATTGCCTTCTGGACAATTCCAGAATTTTTATCCAATTCCAGAATCTGATCCAAAGGACTGGCACAGTTGAGGTCATTTCCAAAGGAATTCTTGCAGTTCCTGATATTTCTGCCGGCGGACACAACGAGGACAGAAATTGGCATTTGCCTGACAACTGTTGTGGAAGACAGTCTTGCACTCACTACACCTTTAAGGAAAAAGAAGTATATCAATTCCAGAAGCAACTCATCATCTGTGAGCAGTTAGCTACTTGACAAGGTCACATTAGAGGTCAACAGCCAAGTTGGAATTGTAGTCCAATAGATTGGAAGGTATTAGATGTTCTCATTCTGTATTATTGGCTTCAAAGGCCAGCCTCCCTCTTATAACAGCTTTATATTTCAAGCATGAAAGTGGAATCACAAATAAAGTCAGTGTGTTCCTTCTACCAGTTCTCCTTAATTGAACTCTTGAAAACTTTCCACTCAGAGATTCCAATTCTGTAAGAAAAACATGGTTTTTCTACCTTGGTACTCAGGTATCATTTCACGGGAGAGAACATCAGTTGCACATACTGGTCCCAGTTGCTATCCCAATTGTTACCAGGTCAAAAGGAAGAAGAGGGCAGATATAGAAAGGCCCTGGACAGCTGGTGAAAGGGCAAAAAGCAGAGTCTGGAGCTGCAGAGAGTCTGCCAAACCTTTGGGTATGCTATTGAAATCTCCAAAGTTATTAAATTGCATTTTTAATATCACTTAAGGGGAATATGTAACTAGAGATTCACCACATTACTTAAAATTCATTTCAATTACATTAGATGTGGAAATGAAATGTGATGAAATTTAATTTTGGTTAGTTTGGGGAGTACAACTCCTAGATAAATATGCACCCTCATGGGTTAGAAGATTAGGTCAGTGTTTTTCAAACTTGGCAACTTTAGGATGTGTGGACATCAACTCCTAGAATTTCCCAGCCAGTATGCTGGGAGCTGAAGTAAACATACTTGGCCCCTCTGAAAAAAACCTCTGTTAGATGGTTAAGAAATTTTACAAGCTATCAGGCAACTTTAAAGCTACTTAATGGGTAGAGAGAAAAAATTAGATAGTTACATAGCTGCCTTTTTCTTCACACTTAGGCTTACCCGTTGCTTTACCTTTTTGCCTCTTGGAACTCTCCCTCTGCCTGACAGCTAAGAAGGGATTCTGAGATTACTTCCTGTTTCTAAGCTATGTTTATTAAAATAACAGATCATTATTCCAGGAGGATTCGTCAAATGATGAATAGTATTGGTTGACTCTGCTGGCCACTGAGTGTGGGGGCTGTGAGTGTGCCACTGGCTGAGGAGGTGTGCATGAGAAAATTATCCCCAGCTGCCAGCTAGGCAGGGTGAGGATTAAGGAAATGGCTATTGCTGTGCTGCTGCCAGAATCAAAAAAACTCCCCAGAGGCTTCCAAGAACATCCTGTTTCATAGGTAAATTGTCTTGCTCAGGCAGTAGGAAGTAAGTTTGCCTGAGCTTGGAGGCACTCTTCCTGCTCTAATACATAGCCAAAGGGAAAAACTGACTTGTGTGTCATTGCATTGTTATAGTTTTGGGGGATGAGCAATTATATCTAAAGGCTACTTTAAGATGGATCTGATGAATGAAAACTTTTTAGGATTTTGACTGCCTCATGGAAGGTGGATCTCTATGGCACTGAGATCTGCCTTTCCCAACCTCTGGAGGCTCTCTGGTTGTGCTTTCTCAGTGTATACATAATCTTCACCTAGTGGGCCAAAAACATCCTACAGTCACAGATCTGGGAAAAACATGGTGGGCTAAGACTATTATTTTAGTTTTTTGTATCCTCTCAGTAATCTCTCAGTCAAAGGGCCTGGCCCCCCCGACTCGAACAAATAAATGTTTTCTAAGAAGGACATTTATATGTTTATAAGCATTCTGTTACTTATCATTATGATAAGGATTTAAGGATTTCATTAACATTCAATTATCCTGACTCTTACCTGATCTAGTTCTGACTATGCTATGTAAATGAATAAAAGGATGGATTTATTTATTTATAAATATATATGGCCGACCCACCTGGAAATGCCATTCTGGTCAGCTTATTAAAAGAAAGAAATAAGAAAGAACCAAAATAAAACTACAATGAACAACAATAATAAGTAATAGGCAACTTGGCTAACATTTGTACCCTCTTCTGGTGGGAACTTACACACCTTGGTCCAGTGCTTGGGGAAATGACCATGTTTTTAAAATTTTCCTAAAGGCCAGCAGGAGTGGGGCCAACTTAGCACCCTTTGTGTGGGTATGGGAGGAGGCCTGTAAGATCATCCCAAGGCACTGCTACTGAGAAGAAATGCAATCTAGCTCCCATCAGATGGCACTCCTTCAAAGAGGGGAACCCAAGTCTGCCTACCACATTAGAGCAAGTTTTTAGGGACTGTCATGGGCCGCTGTCCTAAGGGAGGGATAGTGCCACAAATAACCCAGTTTCCTGATGTGCTATCACAGTGAGTTCCAAGATATGGTCAGTATATATTGAAGAACTCAATTTTATTTTAGCTTCTTTAAAATGTGTATTCAGTTCTAGAGGAAAGGACATGTGTAAAACTTACCTGCTGGTTGTATCAAATTCAAAGGGAAAGATGATGTCATTCTTGTTGCATATTTGGCAGATGAAGCCCCTCTGAGTACAAAGATCACAGCTATACACATGGTGGGAAGCAAATTGGATCAGCGACTGAAGAAAAGTTTCAAATATACCATCTGCTATCTAAGAGGAGAGAAGGGCCATGAGCAGTTGGTAAGGAGCAGGGAAACCACTTCTACTTCTGCTTTCACAGGAATTCTCAAAATATGTAATTCAGCAAAAAGTGGCCAAGGCCCTTATGATGCCAGGCTGATTTAAAACATTTGAAGGCATGAAACAGCTGACTTTGGCTGGTCCATGTCAAAATCAGAATAGGTTACATTTCATATGTTTTGGCTCATGCATGAACTTAAACCAGCTTGCTTTGTAATATACTGTACATGGTCGTGTCCAGGTAGACATAGTTCAGAGGAGGTTAGGTAAGGATTGTGGAATGGACACAGGCAGCAGCAAATGGCTGGCAGGGAAGCGATGGTGTTGAGAAGATCAGGGAGTGGGTGGCAAGATATGCCATGGTAGGATAATAAACAGATGGAGAAATAAGTTACATTAGCAGTGATACCCAAGATGAGGGAGGTAATGGGAAGCACATGAAAGATCATGGGGGAGGATAGTAGGAGTGGGTTGGAATGGTACAACTCGCTATGGCCATGTTGCCTCAGCCAAGTTGTTGCGGGACAACTCGCACAGGAAATTTACCTTGAGGCAGTTCCACAAAGGATAACTCAATGCCTTGCTTCTGTTTGGCAAGGCTTCCTGTTGTGTTTTTTTTTGCATGGAAAAGGAGGCTTAAGGAATTTGGTCCTCCTTTTCATGGAGGTCCCCAGCCCCATGGGCATTTTGCCCCTGGGGAGCGGTTGTCAAAATCCCAGGGCTATGTCTGCCTTGGAATCCTTGCCCCTGCCCTACCAGATCAACCTGGCCATGCTGAGGTTGCGGGAAAGGACCAAACCTTCTCCTCCACCGCTGTAAGTCAGGTCAATCTCTTGATCCAGGGGGACCCCCATCTTCCTCCACTGTGATCTGGCTCAGTGATGCCAGAGATGATAAACTGCTGCTGCCCTCAGTAGCTAAATGGGCAAATTAATCAAGGATCGAGCCTTCTAGTGAGCGTTCCTCAGAAACTACACTTCCCACAACCCGGCCAGCTATGCTGCCCTCACTCCCTACTGGCACCAGATGGATTTCATCAGTTGATCCCCCAAATTACCTCACACAGAATTGGCAAAACAATGTCTCTCTTTTTTTTTTTAGCTGGGCAAGGGGTGTCCGGAGGGACAGGATTGGACTTGGGGGGGGGGAAAGATCCATCCCCCCCGGTCTCCTTTTCTGCTTGTAGCTGGGAGTTCCACAGGCTCTGGGGAAGGGAGATCTAGTGTCAGCAAGGAGCAAGGGCACTGCATCCATATGAGCAAAGCGCAATGCCTGGGGAGCGCTTGGGCAGGACGCAATTCTTGATTAATTTACCCATCTAGGCAATGGTGGCAGCTTATCGGCTCTGGCATCACTGGAGGAAGATGGGGTAACCCTGGATCCAGGGATTGACCTACTCACAGTGGAGGAGACGGAGGTTCAATGCTTTCCCACAGCCTCAGCATGGCCAGAGCTCTTGGGGTGATCTGATAGGGTGTAGGCGACGGGGATTCCAAGGTTGGGATGGCATTGGAGTCTTGATACCCTCCTCCAGATGCACAATGCCCCCAGGGATAGGTGCTTCCATGAAAAGGAGGGCCAAATTGTCCAAGCCTCTTTTCCATGCAAAAAACCCAGGAAGGCTTGCCAGGTAGAAGCAAAGTGTTGAGTTATCCCGTGTAGAATTGTCCCACAGCAAATTGTCCCGCAGTGAGTTGTCTGTAGTGACATGACCGCGGCAAATTATCCTAGTCCTGGAATGGGGAGATTAGTGGGACATGCTGAGCTTGGACATTCCTGCAGCAGCAGGAAAGGCAGGCTAGGGAAGGTACTGGAAAGATGAGAGGGGTTGAGGGTATGCGACATACTATACAGAAAGTTAATGAAGAAAAAAAAAGGAGTGAATGTACCCTTCTTGCCCTGTAAAAAGAATCTGGCATCCCTTTAGATTTTGTTTCATCCAAACCCCCCAAATGGTTTGGGGGGGCGGCTCAGTGGCTACAACACTGGGCTTGTTGGAGGGAAAGCTGACAACCCAGGTTCAAGACCTGAGTACCATGTCATGGGGTGAGCACCCATGCTCGCCCCAGTTCCTTGCCAACCTAGTAATTCGAAAGCAGGCAAATGTGAGTAAATAGGTTCACATTTGGTGGAAAGGTAACAGCGCTCTGTGAAGTCATGCTAGCCACAAGACAGCAGAAATGTCTTCGGGTGTGCTGGTTTAACAGCTAGAAACAGAAATGAACAGTGCCCCCTAGAGTGGGCAACAACTAGTGCAGGGGTGTCAAACTGCCAGCCCATGGGAAGCTGCGCCCACCCCATTGCCAGCAATGACAAAACCATCCCGATACGTTGCGCGATGTCACATGATGTCGCGAGTTTGACATGTCTGTAATGGAATAAAATCTGCAGGAACTCATAAAAACCCTCAAAGAACTAAAAAAAAATACTCTGGTTTTTGTTTTTGCTGAACTGAAGCTGATCCAAAATGGCTTGGCAGAACTTCTAGAACACAGCAATTTGTTCTAAAATTGTAACAGCTTAGATTTTCCATTTTGTGCATACTTATGTTTAAAACCGTTTTAGCAGCTGTTAATGCAGATCCAGTGCAGGTAACAAAAATTTTGCAACATTCAGTACTGGGGGAAAAAATGGTAAGCAGAAGCAAATGGGCCAGAGAATTCCTGGAGAGCTGCTATACCAGGGGTGTCAAACTCAATTTCATTGAGGGCCACATCAGCATTGTGGTTGCCCTCGGGGGGCTGGGTGGGTATGGCCGGGGTGGGCGTGGCCTACTGGGTGGGCGCAGCTGGAGTGCGTATGGCCTACTGGGTGGGCATGGCCAGCTCTACATCATTGGCATCAAGGGTGCCTATGGGGGCCTGGGCAAGAGTGGGACAGATCTGAGGGTCTCTGGACCAGGGCCAAGGCAGCGGGGACCGTTTCCTCACTGTTTCCAGGATGGCTTCGGGGGCCACATGAAACCACTTTGCGGGCCGGATCCGGCCCCCGGGCCTTGTGTTTGACATGTCTGTGCTATACTCTTCAGATAGGACTAAGTTATGAGAGGAAAAGATTGCATCTGAACATGCACAGACTCGCTCTGAAAAGTTTCTTGCTTACTGCTCTACACTGAGTGATGCAACAATTCATGGTGTGTCAAATTATCTGTAGGGAAGTCTGCTAGGCTGTGATTTGGGGGAATCCAGCTTAGAGCAGGGCTTTTCAACCAGTGGTATGGGTACCACCTCTGGTACATTGGCACCTGGCAGGTGGTACGTGAACATCCTAGAAAAGTGTTGGTGGGGGAGGGAAATGAGCTGAACCGGTGGCAGCACCACACAAGCCTGAGCGAGAGATGGCTGGAGCTGCAGGGCTGTCAGGGCTCAGTGAAAGCACCAGGATCAGCGCTTCTTCGGGGCTGTCAGGGCTCAGTGGAAGCACCAGGATCAGCGCCAGGCTCCAGCTGGAGCTCAGCGCTGATCCTGGTGCTTCTGAGCCCAGAAGAAGTGCTGGTCAACTGGAATGCTGCAGCATCTCCAGAGTCTTGTGATTTACATTCAGATGCTTGGTAACATATTTATGACCATCACAGTGTCCCAGGGTCATGTGAACTGACCAAAACCTGCTGCAACCACCCAGCAGATGGGGGGGAATAAAAACCAAACACCCTCACCCCACCCCCACTGCCAATCCTCCACAGAAATGCTCACAACAATGAAAACCTTGGACAGGAGGAAGAGCGCCGCCAGGCAGGCATTTTGTCAGCTGTGGCTTAGGGGGCACTTTTTTCAGTGCCATTGTAACTTTGAACAGTCACTAAGAGAACTGTTGTAAGTCGAGGACTACCTGTACTTCATCACTTTTTTCATTTTGGGGGTTTTTTTGGTCAAGGTTTTGACACCTTGCTAGGCGACTGGTGGTACTCTGATGTTGCCATATCCTAAAAGTGGTACAATGGGTGAAGAGGTTGAAAAGCCCTGGCTTAGAGGATGAAGGAATGGGTAATATTTTCTTGAACTGAATTTCCACTTGCCTCTAGATTGAAACATTTCTTTTTTCCAGATCTCCTACCTGCCTCAGGTCAGCCACACTGTATTTATGGGGACATTCCAGGAGATAGTGCCGGTGGTCAAGCCTTCAAAGAACAACATTAGTATATTAAAATTTGTTCTCCACAGTAGCCCAGGAGTTTTATACAACATAAAATGAAACCCTGATGAGGCAACAAGACCCCTTGATCCATTTCTCGCTCTTGTGCTCCATTTCTGCACACATGCTGATCTCTTTAGGCTTTTTCCTTCATTCTTCTTTTATTGTTTGCCTCTCCTTCCAATCCTTGCTTTTATCAAGCTGTTGTGTCACAATATATTTTTTACTTGACCCATATTTCTTGATCTCAGGTAAACTGACTTCTTACACTCTTGCTCTATCCCTGTGCTGGTTTCTCTCCATTTCTCAGAGATCACAGGAAACACACTAATGGTACTCAGGGGCAAATTGGATACTAATACATTGAGATTTTTTCTTTAGTTTTCTAGCAACATTTTTTCTGCAATGAGATTGTACACTTTACACATATCAATTACTCAAGTTTGGGACAACCAGATCCAACAATACCCCTAGGAGTCTTCTGTGTCATCCAATACAAGCCCCTATCCTCTTGACTTGAAGAGATGGAAACAACTTGTCTCTCCTTTTTCTCTCTCTCTTGCACTGTTTCTGGAATGCATTTGGGACCAGACCACTTTTCAGACAGAGAGAGAGAAAGGGACAGCTGAAGACTAGAATTCTGCTACGTCCAAAACAGCCAACATGGAAACAAAAGTATTCCACTGCTCTTGCTGAGTAATCATGTGTGATGAGGATGGCAATAAGCTTGAGAACATGTACATAAAAGCTTTCTGTGGAGGCAGCTGTATCTATCTGATGGATGAAAGGGGTGCAAAAGCGGTTGTGTGCATCCATATCCACATACAATCTCTGACTGAATAGCCAGCAGCATTTGGAAACAGAATGCTTGCTTATCCTTGTGTTGAAAGGCTGGAATCAATTCAGATTAATATACTGATTTGGAGAAGGGCCTCTTATGCCTTTGACTCACCTCTTATTGATCTCCTTCAGGGCGCCACTGCGACAAAGGACAAGGTAATCACCCAGTAGCTTCAGCTGCTCACGATTTTGAAAAATCTGTCTCATTTGCTCTACATGGTCATAGAGGGTTTCATTCACCAGCTTCAGGTCAATCAAAGGTTGATTTTGAATTTTAGCTAGGAATTTCAGAGCCTGGCAACAAATCTGACAGAGACAACAAAATGAGAATGGTCTGTAAAAGCCCCTGAGTGACATCTAGGAAAGCCATGCAAAAGAATATTATAAGTTATAAAAAGGAATTCTCACTGGCTCACTTTCTACTAAGTACCTTCTTATAATCTGAGCTGGAAGTTTGTTTGTTTCTGTAATTAATTAATTAATTAATTAATTAATTAATTGCTGCCCATCTCGCTGTGGGACTACTCCAGACAGTTTATAATAATAAAAAGGAAGAGAAATGAAAATAGCTGAGTTTGTGTTCTGAGAACTAAGATTGTGTCTTGAGAAAATTATACTTTTTCTGTTTACTGAGCTTGGCCATAGGGGATATATTAAAAAAAAAAGAGTAGCAGCTCACAAATTGAAAAATCCTAATCAGAATGCCACCTTGCCCATAGATTTCACACTTTATGGTCCCTGTCATCTTGAGCTAAATCAGTGTTTCTCAACCTTAACAAATTTAAAATGCGTGGAGTCTGGTTCCCCAAATTCCCCAGCAAGCACTGGGGAGGAGGAGAAACACTCGGAGGGAGGGACGGTCAAATTTTGCTAGTCTCTTTTTAGTTTTAGTTTTAGTTTTATTGGATTTCTATACCGCCCTTCTCCCTAGGGACTCAGGACTCAAACCTGCATCTATCTGAGCTAACTTACAATGCAGCTAGGACACAAAGGAGTAAAGGTTCCCCCACACATACATGCTAGTTGTTTCCGACTCTAGGGGCCGGTGCTCATCTCCGTTTCAAAGCCCGAAGAGCCAGCCCTATGTCCAAGGACGTCTCCGTGGTCATGTGGCCGGCATGACTAGACGCCAAAGGCGCACAGAACCCTCAAGCTTTTCTCTTTCATAATGAAGAAAACAATCATTTTGTGACTATAGTTATATGGCTGGGATTTAAAAGAGACAATTTCACAAACAGAGCTTATATACTCTATGTCCCCTCCCCCCATAACTAGGCATACCGGATATCTGGAAAGATCCCAGTTATGAATTAGACGTGAAGGTATCACAGACTCTTCATCTTGGTGGCAATTGTCACAGAAATAGAGGCCAGTGAATGAACACAGCTTAGGCTTCACAAAGTAGAAGCCAATCTGCCTGGAGCAGCCTGGAAAGGAAAGACAAAACATTAAGGATATCTTAAATTGCCAGAATCTGACTCCTGGTTATTGGAGAAGCTTTTGCATTTAAACAGCCTATTCCCCAATTGCTGTCTCCAAAGAAGTCAGTTTTCTGTTCCCATAATCCATTTACTGACTAGGCCACTGCCTATAGCAGAGGTCCCCAATCTTTTAGGCACCAAGGACTGGTTCCGTGGAGAGAGGTTTTTCCACAGATGGGAGGATGTGTGGTTTTGTGTGTTGCCTGCATCCCATGGATGGGGCTTTGCTTGTTTGTGCAGACCGGTTGCTGGCATGCCACAGACCGGTACTGGTCCACAGACCGGGGGTTGGGGACCCCTGGCCTATAGTAACAGGAAGATATTAGAATTGAATCAAAGCTGAGAAATCAGCTATTGCTTGGCCTTATCTCTAGATCTGTGTTTCTCAAGCATGGATGTGCCTGTGTGTGTAATATGTGTGTACACACACACACACACACACACACAGAGAGAGAGAGAGAGAGAGAGAGAGAGAGAGAGAGAGAGAGAGATCTCCTGCCTTTATTTGTTGTTGTTAGCTGCGAAGTTGTGTCCGAACCATCGCAACCCTATGGACAATGTTCCTCCAGGCCTTCCTGTCCTCTACCATCTTCTGGAGTCCATTTAAGCTCACCTGCCTTTATTACACATCAATATATTTTTAAGAACCCTCCTTTTTCCTGTGGTATTCTTTTTTTTTACCATAAAGAAAGGTCAAGGCCAAAACTGTTTTGGAACAGAACAATTTATTATTTTGATTTTAGTACCGTATTTTCCGGCGTATAAGATGACTTTTTAACCCATGAAAATCACCTCAAAGGTTGGGGGGTCGTCTTATACGCCGAGTCGTCTTATACGCCGGAAAAATACCTCTCGGATCTTTTCTCTTTTCTGCTGGGCGGCGGGATCTCTGGGTGAATGGAGGTAGGCATGGCGACCCGTGGTAAAGCGGCTGATGGCGAACGGCGAAGGAGGGCAAACTCTCATCAGCTTCTGGGGCGGCTACTGCAGCTGCCGCCATTGCTCTCTCTAGGACTGGCCATGCTAGCACCTCCAATGCTGGCCGTCAGGTCCCCGATGAGAGGAGGGGCAGGCAGTCCCCAGAGGCGCCCTGCTCGACCGTAGGAAGGGAGCACCTTTGCTCCCACCGAGGCACCGCCTGACTCGCGCCAACCAGAAGAATTGCTTGCCCGGTCACGGAGTGCGGAACTGAGAGCAGCAGCGCACCAGGCGAGAGAGCTGAGAGAAAAGAAGGCGAGGCGCCCATTTGGCGGGGAAGGAGCAAAGCTGGGCAAATCACAGAGCAGGCGGAGCAGAGAAACGTTACAGGGGAAAAGGGGGCGGGGTTTAAA
The DNA here is from genome assembly GCF_947247035.1 of Vipera ursinii. Lineage (NCBI taxonomy): Eukaryota > Metazoa > Chordata > Lepidosauria > Squamata > Viperidae > Vipera > Vipera ursinii. The sequence goes on from NC_139517.1 coordinate 49,477,433, forward strand.
AGGCAAGGCGGGCGGGACGTGGAGACATTCTGCAGTTAGAAGTAATGAAGGAGCCTCCGGGCGCTTTCTGGATCGGATTGTGCAAACTGAGCGTGCCGCTACAGTCCTCGTGTTTCCCAGGGTTGCCTGTCGTGCCAGAGGTATCCCCTGTAGCCCCAGATTCTTTAGCTCCCCACTTTCCTTAATTCGGGTGAATTTTGTGCTCCGTGGAGAAACATTAATACGCAAATGCCGTTTGTTTAACCGCGCAAAACTCGGGGGAAACCTTGGTATTTGGGAACAGAAAGGCTTAAGCCTTTTCATTTCTGTTTTATGCACGGGCTGGGAGGGTCACGAAGTTTACCTCTTTTATTTTAGCAACATCGTGGCACTTATAAAAAAAGGGTACTAACACTAAACGAGTTGTTAATATGCAGATTGTGTGCCAGGAAGTGAAATATTATTAGCCCAAACCCTATAATTTAACATGAAAAGTAGGGGGTCGTCTTATACGCCGGGTCACCTTATACGCCGGAAAATACGGTAGGTAGAAATATAATTACTGTTCTAATCTGTGGCTGGAAAGAAAGATCTTTTCAGAAATCAGGAAATGTGGCCTGATCTTTCATAGAAGCATATTTTGCATTATTATTATCTTGGGAGTAAAATGGATTCCCATATTTTCTGTCCAATAGAAATTCCTGCATTTCATTGTGAGAGGCTCATAAGCACTATCTTGTTTCTAGACTGAACTCTATACTGAAGGATTCTTGGACATTTCCCAGTTATCCAAATTGCAAAAACTGGATATTTGTTGAATAATTACAGATACAAGAGTAGTCCAATGTAAGCAAAGAAATTCATTATTCATTCAAACAAACAAACAGAGAAAAGTGCAGTCAAGTCAACAAGTAGATTAGTCTATGGTCTATTTAGTGATGACAGTGAAGATTATGAATTAGAGAACGATATCAGCAGCTGGCTTCACAAACTGCATTTGCTCATAAGACCTGTCTGTCACACATTGTCTGACTTTCTTACATCTTTCTTCCTGTGTACTTACAACCTCTGAACAGTAAATAGACCAGCTTTTCACTGAGCCAGAGATGAATTTATGCTAATTAGTCACTTCCAATAATCTATGCATGCGCCTCTAAAATTTTTCAAGCTTTACTTTACCATCTTTTTGAGCAAATAGCCCTGAAAACAAAGTGTGGTTTTGGCATTCAAAATGAATCAATTACAAAAAACCCCCCAGAACAATCAGACATTTGAGGATTGCCCCCCCTTCCCTTCAGTTATTCCAGTTTAAGAATTTCTTGTTATTTCTATTAGTTAAATTAATATATAGTCATTAGAAGACTGAAGAGATCTAGTGAAACAAAGGTTTATGGTAATAATGACATGTTTAAGACTTACATATTTCAATAACTTACCACTACACGATTAATCTGAACTTATATTAACACTGTAATAACAATGAGCAGCAACGTCTTGTGTTCTAAAATCATATTAAACTACAAATGGAGAAGTAAAATCCTCAATCTTAGTTGTTTAATTGGAAGAGAAAATACATTATTAAAAAAAGGCTTGATGTAAGTTATCTTTTTGCAAGCATCCCATACATGCCTACCTGCACATATGAAACTTTGGCAGTCCAGGCCTTTTTCCATGGGGATGGCAACCAGATACTGCAGCAAATATCCATTTTCCTTAACAGTATTCTTCAGGATTGCCTGTGAACTGCCATCCAGATGGCCTCCAAGTGTGAGGGCCTCCTCAGCCATTTCCAGGTAGGACATGAGCACCCGGCGGACCAGGTCTCGCCAATCAGTTGCCTCCTCTGTGTTCTCAGCTCTCAACTTCAACACTGCTTTTGAAGTGATGATCTTGAAGAATGAAGGTCCACCCAGGCTCACATCTGGCAGGATGTCTTGGATGGTCTCAATTCCAAAGCTGTTGCTCAGTATCTTTTTATCATTTCTGGCTTTGAAGCATTTCAAGGCTTCTAAGGACAGGGAGAACACCAAAGGGACCCATGCTTTCTCAACTTCCATGTACAGGACAGATTCCTTGACTGCATCTAGCTCAGGTTTCAAGGCACATGACCAGTCCAACTCAGTTGGGCCAGTTCTACTGTACACCGAGAAGGAAGGCAAGTCACCAGGCGGTCCACCTCCGAAGAAATCCTCAGAATCCTCTGCAGCCTCAGGGCACTCTAGAGTTTCCCAACCTTCATCCTTCTGTAGCCTAAACTTTTTTAGGGCCTCATGCAGCCGGTCCAACCAGTCCTCTGCTTCATCCCGAGAGGAAGCCCGAAGACACAATCGTTTGTTGGAAAAGACCAGCTCAAAGCGCCCATCACTGTGAGCCCGTCCTAAGGGCTCACATCTCAGCAGAGAATAGTTTTCTACACATACTCGCTCCTCACAGTCTACAAATAGCCGCAACTCTAGAGGTGAGAGCTCACAGAAAAACTCCTTCCAAATGCCCAGAGCTCCTCGACGTTCCAGAGTCCCCAACTTCAGCAGACCCCGAAATGGATTGGAAAGACCTACAAGTGGAACGAGAGAGGAATAGCTTTATGCACTCTCTAGCACAAGTGACACTTCTGTAAAGCAGCAAAATGGATGATGCTTCCATTACTATAAATTCTTCTAACCACAATAGAAATCTCTCCTCCCATTCCACTTCATCTTTTCTCCCTTAGTCAAAACACGTTACCTATTTCTCTCCGATGAACAACACTAAAGCCCTTCAGCTCCCTCTCAGGAGACAGTTTGGGTTTGCTGAGTTCTGCTGAGGATACAGAGAGCTTGCCTTGATCTGGGACTCTCAGTGGCATAGCAGCTTGGCTACAGGTAAGCCTCTCTAGTGAGGTACTGGGAGAACTGGGGAATCTTTTTTCTGTTTCCTCAGGAGGGGAAGGAAGGTAAAAATCATCCTCAGTGATCCAGCTTCTTTTCTGTTGGGAAGTAACAAAAGATAACATTTGTGCTATTACCCAAACAAGCTATTCTTCTGGCTCTAAGTTTACTGAATTCAAGCAGCTGGGCTGATGCAAGAAAATAATAAATTGTCCTTAGCAGGACAGCCTTCTCTTATGGCTATCATGCATTTACTTTTGACATAGCTCAGATCAAATGGAGCTGAGGCCTAGATGGGAAGCAAGAATAAATGAAAAGAAGTATGGTGATTAATAAATGTGGAAAGAATGGTGGAATGATTCTGAGCTTTACTAGATTTAAATAGAAATAAAAATCAATTTCGATAATAGCAATATTCTTTTGAGAGCTTTTTCTTGCAAGTGACGAGCAAAGCAGCCATCTTCTAATTGAGTATTATACTGAGTGACTTGGTCTGAGACCTTGCACTCTAAGTACAGGTTATTATCATTACTGTCTTCAGATGGACTGATCAGCTAAAAAAACATGATCCAAACCTACAATTTAAAGCACCAAGAAAAATGGTCAACCAATTTAAACAACCTGATTTAAAAAATTCAGCCTGTGACAAATCAGATGTCAACACTGTGACAATTAAGAAATTGCAGCCATTTTACCTTTCACTTTACTTGTGCTTTTTCTGTTGCTTGGGATTCTCAGATGTAGAAGAGGGGATGGGAGGAATGCTTGAGCTTTTCAAGTAAGCCTAAACAACTGCAGCTAGGTGAGCTTCAAGGTCAATTTTAGATAAAGTTTTGGCACTGTAAAGTGGGGAGGATTTTAGATTAATTGGTGAATGTGATTTATGACAGCCTTTCTGGGGTGGGAACTGCAACTTGTTACTTTGTATCAGAGGGAGGGAACTTTAGTCTTGGGTTCAACTATGTAAGTGCCGATACTTTGTTTCCTGAATAAAATGTTCTTTAAGGAAGAAATCCTTGCCTTGAAGATCTTTTAATTGGTTTCATCTATCGGAACCATGGCATCAGCATTTGATTTTTAAAATTCTATTAATTTTGAACAATTTAAACACATGCATACACACACAGAAATATAAGCAAACCTGAAATCTAAATCTAGTTCTAAATCTAAATTTTCATATTATCAGGAGTCATTTTTAGAGAAATTTGGGAATGGCTGGGAAAATAGTAGACACTGTCTTACAAGAGTATTCCATAGTCTTTCTTCTGGATGTAAGTGGACTAGATAGGTGATATTTGGGAAAAGTGATCTTGGAAAGGTGACATCACTTCTTATTATATATGACATACAGACTAGCTCAAAGCAGGAATAAGGCACTGTAACTAGAGGAAATAAAGCCAAGGACAGGAAGTTTCAGTGAAGCTGCAGGAAAAGCATTTCTGGAACTGTAAAGGAACTTCTTGATCAACATCATACATTCGTTGTGAGGCCCATAGCTGGTGAATGTGACAGGATTTGCTATTTCTCATCTTTATAAAAGAGTAATAATATAAATATGGTAATACTTTACATGTATGGTAAATCTGTGCAGGTATAGTGTCTATTTGCATTTTAGTAGATTTGTTTGTAGTTTTCTTTTTTATCTTGGATTTATGTTAATTTAATTACCTGATAGTGTTTGTTAATCATAGCTCAATAAATACAAATTTAAAAAAATATGTAGGGAGTTCTCAGGTCCCCAAACATTGAGTTAACATTTCATGATAGACAACTGGCTCAACTTCCAATGGGCTGCTTGAGGCAGATTCAAAAAAACTTTTTTTAAAAAAATAATGCTTTTGGGAGGGCACTGAAAATTAAGGTCTATTTGGCATGCCTCATGTACAAATTTTGGCAACATAAATAGCCTTCCAGAACTTACTGAACTATGGCAGAAATACAAAGGATGGCCAAGGACCACTTTATTATTTGAGGAGAGCCAAAAGCCTCATTAGACAAGGCAAGCCAGACAAGCCCGGATTTCTTTGCTATATTAAGCTTATTTTTAAAAACCATCCTAAGCTTATTCTAAAGGTAAAGGTAAAGGTTCCCCCGCACACGTGTGCTAGTCGTTTCCGACTCTAGGGGCCGGTGCTCATCTCCGTTTCAAAGCCGAAGAGCCAGTGCTTGTCTGAGGACGTCTCCGTGGTCATGTGGCCGGCATGACTAGACGCCAAAGGCGCACGGAATGCTGTTACCTTCCCACCATAGTGGTCCCTATTTTTCTACTTGCATTTTTTTACGTGCTTTCGAACTGCTAGGTTGGCAGAAGCTGGGACGAGTAACAGGCGCTCACTCTGCTACACGGCACTCGGGATTCGACCCGCCAAACTGCAGATCTTCTGATCGACAAGCTCAGCGTCCTAACCCACTGAGCCACCGCGTCCCTTTAAGCTTACTCTAGAATTACACTAACTGAAGTTCCCCACTTCAAAACAATAGAGAACTAGACTGACTCTTTTGGCAGTTTTTGGCAATGTGGCCAGAAAGAGCTCCAGAAGCTGCAAAAACAAGCAAAACCACAACAGAACAAAACAAGTAATTCTTACAGGGCAGACCACTGGTGAGATTGGTGAAAGAAGCTGGTCTGTTCCTGGGAAGCTTCCTTCATAATCATTGACTTCATTGGTCCGGCTTTTAGCTCCTCTCTTGTTGCAATGAATTTGGGACACATCCACAGGTTCTTTGGTCACAATTATTGTGGCTAGCATAGAGGTCTGTTGGACACTGGTACTACTAACAGATTCGCCAGTCTTAGGTAAATTGGGAGGCTGTGAATTTATCATTATTGCAGGTAGCATGATGTCAACAGGGCCTTTTGCCAGTACAGTATGAGGAAGGTGCACAGTGCAGAAACTGGTGGCAGGGCAGGGGCACTCTGGTGGGGAAGACTGAGAGACGATGTGTGCTTCATGAACTCCTACAGATTCCAACTTTCTCTCTGTCCTGGTAAATTCTGCTAACACTCTAGAAAGAAATATAAAAAATTAAAACATTTGCAAGATCATCTCCAGTAATTCTATCTCTCAATGTACCACATGGAGTCCAGAGATAAAGTATCAAAGATGACTGAGGTTAGTCACATATTATTCAACGCATTCAATAACTGTTAACTTGCTCTTTCAAGCATAAAAATAAACTGTTTTAATACATGTGTTATACTATGCTTTATACTATGTGTTAAGTTGGTCTAAAGGATTAGAATTGACAAGGTAAATATCCATTATACAAAGTATTTTGAGAGCGAAGCTTCTAGTTGCAGACAAAATATATAGGAAACTGGCCACGAGTTCAAATTGCTCCTTAGTTGTGGATTTACTGAGTGAATCATCCAGAGAAGACTACAGCTTTCTCAAGCTCTGAAAATGGTGCCAATGTCAAACCTATAACCGATAAACTCTTGTTGTTATATAAGAACATTAAACACTTTCAATGTTTACATTTGTAAATAATGTAACATGTGGTAAAAAAACCCATGAACTACTGCTTATGCTTCTATGATGTAACTCAAATGCTGAAAAGAAAATCAGATCACTTGCATGAATGAAATGGAAAGATTGTTTGACCAAGTCAGCATCTCATATATGGTCAAAGAAAAATCGCAGAAACAGGACTAATGATAGGAGAAACAACATTCTATTTTAGGCTTGGAAAAAAGGCAGAAAAGATATGCAGGTTGATTTCCCTTATTGACATGCCAACCACATTATTAAGAATCCAGGAATTATTATTTTAATACTATGCTGAATCCCACTAAAAGTCTGCTTTAATACTTGCAGAGTTAAAATATGTGTATATCAGTTGCACTAGCATACTCACTCTTGGAGGTCCTGGTCCAAGTCTGCTGTTGCTGTTGTCATCTCCAATTCAGAGTCATTGGAGATGGGCTCTTTCTCCTCAGCAGGGCTGTGAGTGCTGGTAGAATTGGCTGGGAGAAGGATGTCAGAATCAAAGCTGGAAGAGAGCTGTGAGGAACCAGTTGTGCTGATGCTCAAGTTGGAAGCTGTGAGTTTATCTGCCTGTTCACTTTTAGGGACAGGCAGGATGGCTGGGTGAGCTTCAACTTCATCAGAGCCAGAAGATTGTGAGAGAGAACTAAGTGACTCCGTTCTTTGAGGCTCCAGCCCCACAAGAGGGTCCAATGGTTCCCAGGCAGGGCAAAGGCCTGACAAGGATAAAGGTGTGAGGGTCCACTCGTTCAATATTGCTGACTTATAGGAGAGGTCAAAGGCCAAAGAAGATAAGCCCTGCAAATAGCTGAGGAGAAATTCAACCTCCTCAGTATCCAGAAGCAGAGCAGATGAATGATAATATTCAAAGAGTTGAGACTTTTCATGAAGCAAGAGTTTTAGGTAACACTCCATCAGGCCATCATTCAGAGCCAGCCTCAACCAAGCACGACAACGCCCCACATCTGTATTGATGAAGACCAAGTTTTCCAGTTCAGAAATTATGTTTCTGAAAAAGGAGAAATAGCCAGGAAGGGGAAAACACAACATCTATTAAAAGGACAGCTCCCAAAGGCAAGGGAAAGCAAGGTTATGGCTGGTGGTAAAAGTTGGGTTTGATGCATTCTTGTCTGATGAAAACATCAGGAGGTAAAAAGATAAAGGAGTCCCTGTGGATTGCCAACAATAGCGGGCATCCTTGTCTCCATTTCAAGGGCTATTGAGCCAGTGCTGTCAAAAATGTTTCTGTGGTCTTTTGGCCAGCATTATGTCATAGAACGCTGTTACCTTCCCACTGAAGTGGTATCTATTTATCTAAGCACATCTGCATGCTTTCAAATGGCTAGGTTGGCAGGAGCTAGGGCAAGGATGGAAGCTCATTCTATCATGCAACACTCAGGTCTAAAACCTGTCTTTACTGAACTATGGCAGAAATACCATAGTTAACATCTTAACCTATAAGCCATTTTGCTGCCATATCAAGGGGTAACTGAGACACATATAATTACAACATGGGGCTTTTTTATCTACTAAACCCATACAAGAAGAGACAAGTTCTCTAGCGTTCCACACATCATATGATTTTCTGCACCCAAAAATCTCATTCTTGCATTATACTGTATACTCACCATGTAAATAAACATTGGACACTATTGTAACTTCCCAAATCAAAATTGCAGCATTTCTCAGTCTCACCTGTGTGTGACAGATTTTAGCAGAGTCCAAAACACTGGCTGAGGAAGGCGCCCTCCATGTTTTTTCCCTTTTGCTCCAATCTCTGCTTTGATGTGCTTAGTCTTCAAACCATGTACAAACACAGCCTCCAATACACAACAAAGAGTATTAGCATCTTCATCATCACTTGTTACAAGAGCATCAGAGGTCACGTAATGCTTCTGCAGGGCCTTGATGGAGTTCACCAGCTGCTTCTTGATCAACTAAAGTAACATAAATACAGGTTGTCTTAGGTTGCACCAACATTAAATAAAGCACCCCACTTCCAAATTAATATTAATACTATGCAAACACTGGCAAATCTCAATGGGCGAATATATTTGTAACCTCTGGGCAATGCAGTTCAAGAAAGATGCTAAAAAATTAAAAAATATATGAAAAATAATATAGCAGCAAATAAACCAAGTCTTGTTTGAAACAGAACACTTGCTTTAATGTTGATGCAGCACAGACTTGGAAATATTCAAAATTTTGGTCTCAGATAATAAAAATACTTTTAAAAAATATTATATTATGTATTATCCCTTGAAGCAAAAGACAGGAGGCTGATTAAAGACATTTCAATAAGAGCCAGAATCCCTGTCTCTTATTATCTTAAGGTTGATGTAGCCTAAAAGCATTATTTCCAATATTTACACTTTCAAGTTATGCAAAACGCTTTACTTAGGTCTGACTTTTAAAATAACCCTTTGAGCAACATGTTTTAAGGAGCTTCCACTTCTTTCCTAAGTTCCAGTACAATTCATAAGTTTTCTTCTATTGGAAAACCAGTTATTTTTATTGACAGGCAAGAAAAAAAATGGCAGGAGAGGGAAGATAAATTTTGTAATTGCACCTAATTTTTCCTGTTCACACTGTAACCTCATATTGCAGTTTTCCTTGTTTTCCTCTATCTTAATCTTGAAGGCCAATAACATAATAGTGTTGCACTAATAAAGGAGAATATTTGTAGCTCAGGGTTGGAATGAGGGGCCTTGGTGCTCTCTGAATTTGGTTGTTTTTTTTTGTTTTGTTTCATTACCCAAACTAGCTAACATCATCAGTGCTAGTATATAGCAGCCCCGCTGAAGCATCCCCTGGCCTCCTTTCTGGGTGACAGTGGCCCAGAAAAGGTCTTTGACATCTGGATCAGGCCTCGGAAACCCACTGAAGCGTCCCCTGGTTTCATTTCCAGGTGTTGGAGGCCTTTTCTGGACTGTTGCCACCTGGAAAGGACGCCGGGGAACACTTCAGCAGGGCTCCAAAGGCCCAATCTGGGTCTCGGAGGCCTTTTCTGGGCCGCTGTCACCCAGAAAGAAAGCCGAGGGATGCTTCAGCATGGCTCCAAAGGCCTCATCTGGGCGTCAGAGGTTTTTTCTGAGCTGCTGCTGCCTGGAAATGACGCTGGGGGATGCTTCAGTGGGGCTCTGAAGGCCTGTTCTGGGCCTTGGAGGCCTCCTCCAGGCTTCCAAGGTCCAGTACGGAGGCCAGGGAGGCAGCCACATACTTCTGGAGGTCCATTCTGGGCCTCGGAGGCCTCCTTCTGCTCTTGCCGGGAGGAGAGAAAGAAACAGAGGCTGGAGAGGACTCATATCTTCACAAGGTAAGTACCTGGTGCAGCAGGATGTGGGGAAGCACTTGTGGGCTCTCAGGGAAGGGTACAGTGGGACAAAAACATATTTAGTCAGCCACCAATTGTGCAAGTTCTCCCACTTAAAAAGATGAGAGAGGCCTGTAATTTTCATCATAGGTATACCTCAACTATGAGAGACAAAATGGGGGGAAAGAATCCAGGAAATCACATTGTAGGATTTCTAACGAATTTATTTGCAAATTATGGTGGAAAATAAATATTTGGTCAATAACAAAAGTTCATCTCAATACTTTGTTATACACCCTTTGTTGGCAATGACAGAGGTCAAACGTTTTCTGTAAGTCTTCACAAGGTTTGCACACACTGTTGCTGGTATTTTGGCCCATTCCTCCATGCAGATCTCCTCTACAGCAGTGATGTTTTGGGGCTGTCGCTGGGCAACACGGACTTTCAACTCCCTCCAAAGGTTTTCTATGGGGTTGAGATCTGGAGACTGGCTAAGCCACTCCAGAACCTTGAAATGCTTCTTACGAAGCCACTCCTTCGTTGCCCGGGCGGTGTGTTTGGGATCATTGTCATGCTGAAAGACCCAGCCACGTTTCATCTTCAATGCCCTTGCTGATGGAAAGAGCTTTTCACTCAAAATCTCACGATACATGGCCCCATTCATTCTTTCCTTTACACGGATCAGTCATGCTGGTCCCTTGGCAGAAAAACAGCCCCAAAGCATGATGTTTCCACCCCCATGCTTCACAGTAGGTATTGTTCTGTACCAGCCTGCTACCGGCCTTGCAGAAAAAGCAGGGACAACCCCTTTTACAAGAAGGCAAGAGGCTGGAATTACGCCTGCCAAATTTATTGCTACAAAAACAAATAGAACAAGACACAAACCAAGAAACAGGAGCTTTTCAAGCTGTTGCCTTCAGCAAACCAGCCCTCCCATGCATTCCCCCTTAAATACAGTTCAGGGCATGGCTTCTCTCTGCCTCCTTCCGAGGAGCCCCATTGCCTTCCTCTGTTTACTCCTGATTAACTGCCTCCTGCGTCGGGCGTCCTTGAACAGGGCCAGCTGTGGGTCATCTTCATCCACGCTGTCAGGCTCACACAGCTGGGTCTGCGTCATGACCAGATGAGAGGGGCCTGGCTGAGGACTCTCATCAAGCTCTTCAACACCCCCGTCCTCCTCCTCCTCTGAGTCATCCGACCCAACTGCCAAACCCACAGGCTGACCCTGAATCACAACAGGTATTGTGTTCTTTGGATGCAACTCAGCATTCGTTCTCCTCCAAACATGACGAGTTGAGTTTTACCAAAAAGTTCTACTTTGGTTTCATCTGACCATATGACATTCTCCCAATCCTGTTCTGGATCATCCAAATGCTCTCTAGCAAACTTCAGACGGGCCCGGACATGTACTGCCTTAAGCAAGGGGACACGTCTGGCACTGCAGGATTTGAGTCCCTGGCGGCGTAGTTTGTTACTGATGGTAGCCTTTGTTACTTTGGTCCCAGCTCTCTGCAGGTCATTCACTAGGTACCCCTATGTGGTTCTGGGATTTTTGCTCACCGTTCTTGTGATCATTTTGACCCTACGGGGTGAGATCTTGCGTGGAGCCCCAGAACGAGGGAGATTATCAGTGGTCTTGAATGTCTTCCATTTTCTAATAATTGCTCCCACAGTTGATTTCTTCACACCAAGCTGCTTGCCTATTGCACATTCAGTCTTCCCAGCATGGTGCAGGTCTACAATTTTGTTTCTAGTGTCCTTCAACAGCTCTTTGGTCTTGGCCATAGTGGAGCTTGGAGTGTGACTGTTTGAGGTTGTGGACTGGTGTCTTTTATACTGATAACAAGTTCAACCAGGTGCCATTCATACAGGTAACGAGTGGAGGACAGAGGAGCCTCTTAAAGAAGAAGTTACAGGTCTGTGAGAGCCAGAAATCTTGCTTGTTTGTACGTGACCAAATACTTATTTTACCGAGGAATGTACAAATTAATTCATTAGAAATCCTACAATGTGATTTCCTGGATTCTTTCCCCCCATTTTGTCTCTCATAGTTGAGGTATACCTATGATGAAAATTACAGGCCTCTCTCATCTTTTTAAGTGGGAGAACTTGCACAATTGGTGGCTGACTAAATACTTTTTTGTCCCACTGTATTTTAGTGGGTCCGGGGAGGCCTTGGGTGGTCAGAAGCACTAGGCCCCCATATGGCCTTCCCCACCCTGAAATACTTCATGTTCACTTAACAAACCATGCATTTGCCCATGCATTAAATTAGCGAATGTGTGGGCAAGAGCTGGAAGTGAATCACGTTCACCGTATGAGATTCATTACTACAAATCCTCGAGTTACGAATGGAATGGACAGGCTCCATTACATTTGTAACTCGAGGACTACCTGTACTATTCAAAAGAGACAATCAACAAGCCAAATAAAGGAATAAGACTGAAAAACCTCCCCACCAGCAATCAGCACCCAAATGAGCATAGGTTAACTCCAAGATTAACATCAGACCAACAATCAAGTAAACAATACTTCAATCAAAGAACTGCAAACAAGCCAAAAGTAAACAGCTCAACAAAAGAACCTCCAAGGCCATCAACAACACTGACAGGATAAACCACTAGAATGAGAGCAAGCCCCACTCCTTACTAGCAGAAATGTTATCTAGATGAAACCTCCGCAAGAAAACAACCAAGTTCAGAAAGCACCAAGGACCCCTAATAATAGTGTTGTAAAAAAGGTGGTTTGGATAATGAAGATGGGTTTTAGGGGAAAATAAATGAAGGTACTAATTGGATTATAAGAAAATTAAAGAACAGTTACCAATTATCAATACCAATTAGTACCAACTGATATTAATAACTACCAATAATATAATGTTGAGCTTTGCTTTGAAAAATGGAAGGTGACCCAATGTGTGGTGTCAGAATAAATCCTAGAACAGAATTCTAAAACTGAATTATGTATAATTGACAGAAATAGCAGCCTCTTTTGATAGGGCAGAAAGGAATTATAGTATACAGATAGTGTTCGATTTACGACCCATTTGATAGTGCTCAATGTACGACCCACAGTTTCTGTTGCTAAGCAATATATTAGTTAAGTGAGTTGCACATCCCTTTACAAATTTTTTTGCCATAATTGTTAAGTGACTCACTGTGGTTTTTTTAAAGCAAATCTGACTTCCCCCACTGATTTTGCTTGTCAGAAGCCAGCTGGGAAGGTTACAAACAGTGATCATATGACCTCAAGACAACACAACTGTCATAAGGACATGCCAGTTGCCAAATGCTGAAATCTTGATCATGTGACCATGGGGATGCTGCAATGGTTTTAAATGTGAAAATCATTCATTGGTCATATTTTCAGTACTATTGTAACTTTGAATGTTCACTTAACAAACGGTTGTAAGTTGAGAACTAATTATCCATAGAAATTATACCATTTCCATGTTAAACTCAGCTCTTTAATCGGACAACTTTCTTCCACCTACTGAATATGAGTCCCTACACCCAAAAGCCTTATTTCCAGATATGAATTCAGGAATCTATATTCACCTGCATAACCTCCTGTATTCGGCAGCCATTCCTAGTTGTGTGGTTGGAATGCATGTTTATCTTTGCTTCTGTCTCACACTTACATCACATGATAACCTGAGGAAAAATAAACATAGAGTAGAATTTTCACCAGAGACCACCATAAGCAAATCAAAATTGCTGATAAGTAGTCTAGGCTATTTGTCACTTTCCTACTTATTTACTCAAAAGTAGATATTGGTGACTGAATAAATATTTGAGTATGGGTGGGGAAAAAACAGTTTGCAAGATCTTTCCAACTGCCCTTCCAGCAATTTTTCTTCTCATGATTCCCACAAGTTAGGTTTGCTGAGTGGTGACAGAGGCATCTCTATTTGTGAGGAATATAAAAAGAAATATTTTCCATGATGGTAATGACTAAAAAAAACCCTGGTTTATTACTGACTGCTTGATTAGACAACCTTTTGGGTCTTCTTAATAAAGCCTATAATGGTCAATAATAATTCCTCTCTCCCTTAAGAAGAACAAAAGAAACTGGCCTAAAAACACGCAGGTGCCACAACATTATAAGCAGAACACAAGTTAGCCACGGAAACACATTTATGAAGCAACAATTCCAGGTGACTCAAGCAAATGCCCTATATAGCTTATCCCAAAATACAACCAGTAATAAAATTTGTTTCACCACCTCAAATTTCATCACTTGTCTAGATTTGGATATGTGTAAATATATTTCCAAAGACTTCTCCAAAGTTCCTGGGAACTTGATTCCCCACAATACTTAGCAAAGTGTTACATTTCTTATTATATTACAATTCTTTTCCTTCTTTCCCTCCCTTTATTTCATTTCCTCTGAAGCCCACTTACCAGTAACTACAGCTTCACCCCAGCACATTAGCAACTCTTTTCCACCATAAAGCAAAACCCAAACTGATATAATTAATGCTCAAACACCAGAGGTGGGTGGATTGTCTGAATAGGGTCATGGAGGCTCAGGAGACCAAGGGCAAAAACTGCATTGCTCCTCTGAAGTAGGGGTAGAATGGAGAAAATAAGCTCCTGGTTTTGAAACTGATTTTGTCACAAGACTTCCTGAACTCTGAACATTGCAGTTTTAAAAGCAGAGCACAGCATCCACAGGGTGAATTTCTTTTAAACTCTGACCTCCTATAGATGGAGAGAACCTTCACCTCTTCATATTTGTACAGACTAGATTTTCTTCCATGGACAACAACATTATAATGTAGCATAGTGGTCACATCTTTGGAACCTCACAAATCCAAATTAAAATCCCATCCTAGTTGAGTCACTGGATGGGCTTTTAGGAATATTCCCCTCCCCTTTTCCTAAAATATATTCACAGTAGAATTAACTGGTGATAGGTTGATTTTCCAGCAGTGCAGGAAAAATTGGGGCCATAATCCACTGGTAGAATGCTACGTTGCAAACAAAAAGCTGAGTTCAATACTTAGCATCCCCAGTCATAATGCTATGAAAATCTCTGAATGAAATCTAGTGATTTTCTGCACAGAAAGGCACCTTAGCAATTGCCAGATACTTTAAACTTTAACTCCTGTCAAACCACTCAGCCCAGTTAAAGGCAAAGGAATCTGGGAATCATTCATTCTGAATAGCAGGAACTGCCCAGCCACGCCTGGCCAGTATTAATCTACATAGACCATAGGCAGAAAGCAACACATTTTTTTATTATTCTCAAGAACTGAGTCTGGATACTTATAATTAGTATTATGTTATTATAAAGTGGCCAACAGATGACGAGAATCTAGGGAAATCCATTTGGAGGAAAGGACACGGAATGGCCATAGATCTATGTATGTGTATGTGTTACTTGGAAGAAATAGCATTCAGTTATTCAGATAAGTTTCTGCAAACTCACAAAAGCAGAGTCAGACATGTTTAACACTGAGATGACAGATTAAAACTGAGGCAACATCCTAGAATAAAGCTCTAACCTAGCTATCTCCAAACTGTTGCCAACAATGTGAATCCTGAGACTTCAATTTGAGAGAGACTATGTTTTAAGATCGAGATATAAAACACACAAACACAAAAACTCTGTCCTGTAATATATAAGCAATAAGGAAACCAGCACCTTTCCTGCATTATTTCACAGATATTATCACACATAACAAGCTTGTTTTCAGGATGTACTTAGGTCCTATCTACAAACTCCAGAAACATGTGGAGGCCCTCTTAAATGTTTACATGTGAAAGGGATGAAAGCATATGCTGCTTGATACACTTGGAGTCTGTGAACTGCTGAATGTATTGACAGATCTGGAATTGATTACTGTTGTCTTATGTTTCTCATAACAGAATTCTGAAAAACACCAGGCAAAGTGCCAGCATGAGCAACTCCAAGGACTGTTGGAAATGTAAGCAGACATTGAAAGAAAAACTACTGGGGAATGGGGAGGGGGAGCAGAAAGAATCTTGCTGAAGAGCTGTATGACACACAAATATTAAAGTTGAAAGCAGTGCAAGCTCTCACTATAATAGAACCCTAGCTCGCTGGAACCAACACAATAGCAAATATATACTCTATCTCAATGGACACTAATAATAATGCTTGATGGGATTGGGTGGGAGACATAATGCCACCCGGCTCAACATCTGTCTTTCTGAACAGTTAGATTAAAACCAGTACATGAGAGTATAAAGATGCTTACGCTTATCTGATATAACCCTCTGATTTAAAAGCAGAAACTTTCCAACTAGAATCATTTTTATCTTTAAAAATAAAATAGACCAAATCATGACAGGCAAAACTGCATCCAAATGTACAAAGTGAATACAATCAGACCTGTAGATCTTGTACTGCAAGCATAGATTCTGGCATGACCACTAGTCGTAACACCATTCCACTTACCTTAATCTCACAGACTATAAAACAGCATTAGCTGTACCTGCTAGTCATATCTCAAAATTAGTACCATCTCAAAAGATGGTCCAGTTCCTCCTCCTGTGGACCAGCTCTCTTTAGATGAGAGCAGATGATACCCTGTCAGCATTTCCAGACAGAAAACTTTTAAACAATAAAGCCAAATCACTCAGTGACTAACTGAGATCCTGGAAATGTTATCTCCCAGGCATGATTGTATTGTTCCACATAACATGATGACAAAGCTTTTCCCCATCATCTGACTGAAGCTGCCTTCTTGCATTTTAAGTTGTGATTTAATATGCTGAAAGGTGAAATTCATCAGATGTTGAGCTTGACCTTTATGATGATGGGGAAGAGATTAAGAAATCTTTTCTTTTTCTTTTTAATCTATATTTTTATTTTATTCAAGACAAGGTTAAAATACAAAATAGAAAACCCCAAAGGGAAAAAATCCCACAGAAAACAAAAGAAGAAAAAAAACAAGACAAAAAACAAAAACAATCAAAACATTTTAAAAAGGTGCATCAAAACAATACATAGACATATTATCCCCTCTAGTTGAATACTCATCTACATTACTACAACATTAGCTCCCACCCTTTGTGAGATAGGCCTTCCCAAAAATGTTAAACTACTAAATCTATTTGCAGATTATTCTGTCTTCTAAATGTTATATTAGTACAAAGTAGTTAACAGAAAGAATAATAATACCAAAACAAAACAAAATTAAAGTTTCAAACCTCTCTGTTACTAAAATTTTATTGTATTCCACTCGTACTACGGTATCTTATGTATCCCAAGTCATCCTTAAAGTTATAAGGATCCATGTTTGTTTCTTAATATTATATCTTATCAGTTGTTGTTTAATTAAATATAATAGATAGTTGCCAGAATAAGTCTATCTTCCGATCAAAATCCAAATAGAATAGTTACCAATTAACTGTAATAAATCCATCCAGTCTCCCTCAGTCTTCATAGAAGGAAGGAATTTATCACTTCCCTTTTCAGTCAGAGACTGGATATTGTAGTAGATACATATAGACCTGAACTTTGGAACAACAGATGAAATCCATTCTGTTAGTTCTCCAGCTGCAAAAATATCTCTTTGATCTGGAACTGGATCAAAGTCCTTCTGTGTGTCTTTATCCAAAGTTCTATTCCTTAACATTTTTTGCAAAAAGATTATGGTCTCATCCAGTTTTTTAAAGAGAAATTCAGCTAAAGGCTAACTATTCTCCTACTCTCCTTTCTTAGTTTTCAGCCACTCTTTAGCTATTTTAACTTGATCAGGGAACAAGAACAGACAAGATATGTTTTTCTCTATATATTTCAGTTATAAGGAGGTTATAAGAAAAATTCAATAAAAATAAATTCCAGATATTTTACAAATTCAAAAAATAGGGAATCTAGTGGTGAGAGTCTGAGAGCTCTTCACCCACCCAAATGCTGCCGTGCTTCCATACAGAAGGGACAGAAGTTATCTAGAATAATATATCAAAAAGTAAAAAAAGAGAAAAAGCAATTAGAATCCAGCAAGGGGTTGAAATAAATCAGCATTCAACTACTAATCATCTTTTAAAACAAAAAGCAAAATAAAATAAATCCAAAAAGTGAAAGTTAATACTCAGGCATGCTTAGAAAATGAAGATGTATATGCCAAGTGACTTCAATCGCTTCCAGAGAATTAGAATCTCTGGAAGTGAAATCAAGATATCGTTGGTAAATGGAAGAAGAAACCCTTACTGTGCAGCAGTCATTTTGAAAGGAAGTTGTAAGCTCCTGCTTCAACTAATCCCCCAAGAAAGCAGAACTCTTGAAACAGGCATTGTCTTAAAAGGAACTTTTACTGAGAGGCAATGATAGCAAGAAAGTAAAGCAGTGCCAAAGAATGTTCAAATTATCACACCATTGCACTCATTTCTCATGCTAGTAAAGTTATGCTTGAAATCCTACAAGCTAGACTCCAGCAGTATGTGGATCGAGAACTACCAGAAGTACAGGCAGGATTTCAAAGAGGCAGAGGAACTAGAGATCAAATTGCCAACATAAGCTGGATCATGGAGAAAGCTAGGGAGTTCCAGAAAAACATCTACTTCTGCTTCATTGATTATGCTAAAGCATTTGATTGTGTGGATCACAACAAAATGTGGCAAGTTCTTAAAGAGATGGGAGTACCAGACCATCTTATTTGTCTCTTGAAAAACCTATATGAGGGTCAACAACTGGACATGGAACCACTGATTGGTTCAAAATTGGGAAAGGAGTCCGGCAAGGCTGTATACTGTCGCCCTGCCTATTTAACTTATATGCAGAGCACATCATGAGAAAGGCAGGGCTAGATGAATCAAAAGTTGGAATTAAGATTGCCGGAAGAAACATCAACAACCTAAGATAAGCAGATGATACCACTCTAATGGCAGAAAGTGAAGAAGAACTAAAGAGCCTCTTGTTGCGGGTGAAGAAGGACAGTGCAAAACTTGGGTTGAAACTAAACATTAAGAAAACCAAGATCATGGCATCTGGCCCTCTCAATTCCTGGCAAATAGATGGAGAAGAAATGGAGGTAGTGACAGATTTTATTTTCCTGGGCTCCAAGATCACCGCAGATGGGGACTGTAGCCAAGAAATTAAAAGACGCTTGCTCCTGGGGAGGAAAGCCATGGCAAATCTAGACAGCACACTAAAAAGCAGAGACATCACCCTGTCAACAAAAGTGAGTATAGTTTGACTTCCTGTTTGGCAGCCATTGGGACAACTGGGAAAAGCTGGTGCTCAGCTTTCCAGCTTGGTTTTTCTTCATCTAGCGACCCTTAAAGGGTCAGAAAGTTGCCCTGGAGGGGCAACGAAGGAGGAGGGATACTTCAGGAGCTCAGATCAGGGGGCACCCGATTGGAGCGAACTGTAGGACCCTCTGGAAAAACGAAGGAAAAGGCTACCAAGATCTAGTAGCCATAGTCGTCTCCAGCAGGAAGGAAAAGGACTAAAATCAGCGGAATTTCAACTGCATGCTGAAGATGGGTGAGCAAGATTTTCTCTTTCCTTCTCCTTGAGGATTATAAATGTTATGCCCCTGATGGGAAAGGGCTGAAAAGAAAAGACCCCCCAAAAGGATTAAAGTCAAAAGCGGTGAGTAATTATAAAGAGGGGGAGAGACTCTTTGCTAAAAATATTTGACACTGATAAATAAGCCAAGGAGGACATCTAGTGGCGAAAGAAGAACGAATTTTTTGATAATATTGTGAGAATTGAAAAAATTGTTGTGGACTTAAGTAACCTTGACAAATGACACCTGCAAATGATAAGAGTGCCTTGCTGTGAGATTGAGATTCAAAGCTACTTTTATTGAATTTGGCTAAATCTAAACAGATGTTGTTTTGGCTTTAGATTGTAAGCTTTAAAATGACTTCATCAAATATTACTAGGCTTATGAAGAAAACTTCTTCTGCACCCTCAGTAGGACAATCCAGTCCTACAACACAGGGATCTATTGAAGCAATGTTGCAACATGAAAAGATAAGCACTGCTCAAAGTGAAACACAGATTTCATTAAAATTTCTTCAAGAGCTTATGTTAAAAAATCAAGAGACATTGGAAAAAAACCACCTGGGAATGCAGGAAAATCACAGGAGGACACAAAGTAAATTGGAGAAACTAAATGAAGAAATTTTGGATATAAAGGGAAAATTTGAAGCTCAGAATCAAGTGTTAATAAAAAATCAACAGAAAATACACAAAATTGAAGAAAAAACAGATGAGAATGATAAAAAGATAGAAATGTTACTAGAAGAAAATGAAAAATTTAAGAATGCAATCAAGACTTTAGAGATGGAAAAAGTGGAACATTATTTAAGATTTCAAAATATCCCTGAGGATAAAGAAGAAAACATAGCAGAGGTGATTATTGACATCTTGGAGGAGGCTCTGAAGGCAGATCGAGGAGAAATTCAGCTAGAGGTAGATGACATATTTCACATCAATTCAAGCTACACAAGAAGAAATAAACTGCCAAGAGAAGTACATGTAGGGTTTACAAAGAAGACAAGAGATGAAGTACTACGGAAAGTTAGAGATGAACCAATACAATATAAAAATAAGGAAATTGTGGTTTTAAAGCAGATACCCAACATACACAAAGACACTATCACTTTTTGACCACGAAGCTGATTGCTAATGGTATAAATTTCAGATGGCTGTTGCCAGAAGGCATCTTAATAAACTGGAACAATACAAGATATAGACTGGACTCAATTTGGAAAGCAGAAGATTTTGAAGTGAAGAACAGGTCAATCTTAGATGAAGGAGTGAAACTAAGCCAAGGGAAGAGTAATGAACAGAAACAAACAGAAGAGAGGACCCAAGGAGCAACTGCACAAACAGAAGAACAGAGAGAGGAAGACAACCAAAAGGGCGAGGATGAAGGACTTGCCAGAGAAGAAAGGACTACTAGCTCTACTAGACCAAAATATAAATAAATGGAAATGGAGAAAGAAAATGGAATCTTCTCAGTAAACATAAATGGACTGAATTCACCAATTAAAAGAAATAAGATTTTTAGAAAATTACAGAAATTGAATTTGGATATAATCTGTTTGCAAGAAACGCATATAAAAGAACATCACAAATTATTGGAATATTCAAAAACTGGGAAACTTTATTATGCATCAGCGCAACAAAAATATGTCGCTATAGGACTTCCGGTGGCTCCGCGGCGCCGGAGACAGCCTTCCCGGGCTGCCCGCGGCTCAGCTGTGTGATTTTTCGCCCGAAACAGCGCCGATCAGCTGTTCGGGCGAATTTGAAGCCCCCTCCTCGGGAGAAGAGGAGGGGGTGAGCCCCCAGGTAGGGGTCGAGTTCTCCGGGGCCGCCTGAGCTTGGAGCTTGGGCGGCTGAAGGATTGAACTCCCCCGTAGCCTGGGCTGCTCCCAGCTGGCTAGCGTCTCTGCTCCGGACTTTATGGAGCAGAGCCAGGCGTCTGCGACCATCCCTGCTTGAAGGAGAGACTATGAAAGGAAAAGAGCAGGCAGAGCAGTACAAGAGGGAAAGATGAAGAGATGAAGAGGATTATTTTATTTTACTCTCAAGCTTGATGGACTTTGCTTAAAACTTAAAGTGAAAGTGCGTCACAATTGTAAGTAAAAGATGGCGGCTAAACCTCCCCCTAGAACTTTTCGGAGTGCTGGAAATTCTCCGGTGCAACAACAATCATTACTGCAGGCGTTGCATTCTCCTGATGTATTGACATCAAAGGATCTTGAAAAACATACCCAGTTAATTTTGGAGTCAATGGGTGTTAAATTTGTACAGATGGAGGAGAAATTGGAGAAATTGGAGCAGAGAATGGAAGAAAGGATGGAGCAGAAACTTAGAGAGATGAAGGTAGACATTTTGTCCTCAGTGCATAAAGTAGCTAAATGTGTGGAGGTGCTGGATGACCAAGTGGAAGACTTGACTCAAAAGAATGCTATATTAGAAGCAAAAGTATTGGAAATTGAAGATTTAAAAGACAAAATGGATAGCGAACAGAGTCTGGCTCAATTTTACCAGATGCAGTTTGCTGTTAGAATTAGAGGCCTAAAAGAGAATATTAAAGAAGATTTAAAGCAGCTGGTTTCTGAGGCTTTTGAGGGGGTATTGAACCATCCAGCATCTGAAATAAAACAAGGCATGGACAAAGTGTTTCGTGTGAATTCGTGGATTGCTAAGCAGAGAAAGTTGCCTAGAGATGTGGTGGTTTATTTTGTAAAAAGGGAAATTAGAGATGAAGTTATACAAGCTGCCTATGATACTAAAGTTGTGATTGCTGGTCAAGAAGTTTTGGTTCTAAAAGAAATTCCTCCAAAGATTTTAAAGAGAAGGAAGGACTTTATATTTCTTGTGCAAGAGCTCAAGCAAAGAGATATAAGGTTCAGATGGGAGATCCCAGCTGGGTTGAGCTTCATGTATGATGGCAAAAGGTACTGTTTGGGTACTGTGAAGCAAGCGCATGATTTTTACAACAATGTTTTAAAAGCAACCCCATCAACACTTCTGGAAGCTGCAGAGGGATCTGGAGAAGGAGAACATCAAGAGGATGAAGATGGACAGATAGACGAGAAGGGTACAGGAGGAGATCAAGCTGCAACTCTTTTGGATGATCCTAGAGAACAGAGGGTGACGCATGCTGCCTTAAAACGCTCAAAAAAGATAAAAAAATAAGACCAGTAGAAATCTATGGAACTTCCACAATATACTTATAGTCAAGTGGTAGTTGTGTTTTTAAGAGTTTTGGGATGATATGTATGGTAACAGAATTTTTAATTTGGAATTAATGGACAATTTACTACAGAGGAAGAGGAAGAAAGCTTTGTGGGTTAATGCGGGTTAATTTGTGTAAGAACTATCTATTATAGCCTATTTTGGCTAGAGAGGTTAATAGGGATAGGTGCTTGTGATGTGTAAGTGAGAATATGTCTAGGTAATAGTGAATTGTGGAAGAACATAGATGGGAATGATGCTAGTTTTCTTTTATTTTAGTTCTTTATACATATTTAGTATTGTTAAGGATTGGTTTACTCTATATAAGCTAGAGAGTGATGGATTTTAGAGTTTATAATTGTTAGTATATGATTGTTTATGATTGCTTTTTAGATATATACCTTGTATTTTGCTCTGGGAAGTCGGGGGGGAGGGGGGGAGGAGGGGAAGTAGAGGGGGGGGAGGCAGGGGAGGGAGGAGGGGGAGGGGGAGGGGGGGAGATAGGGGGGAGGTTGGGAGGGGAGGAGGGAGGGGGAAGGGGGGTTTTTCAAAGGAAAATTGTATTTTAAAACTTTTCAATAAAAAAAATGTCGCTATATACATTAAAGAGACAATAGATTCTAAAATAATATCTTCAGATGAAGAATTTTAATGGTAGAAATTTATCTGCATCAAAAGCAAATATTATTAGTGGCTATTTATGCATAGAATAATAATCAAGAAAATTTTTACAAAAACTTACATAGAAAAATAATAGAAAGGGAGTATCAAAATATTTGCCTACTAGGAGATTTCAATGCAATAATAGATGGAAAAATTGACTATAAAAGTAACAAAACTGGGAAAAGTGGAAGATTACCTAAGATAGTTTTTGATATAGGGGAGGAAATTGGAATTCAAGATGTTTGGAGGATAGTTAATCCATAAAAATTGCAATATACTATTTATTCAAATAGCCAAAAATCTTGGTCAAGGATTGATATGATTTGGATGACAGCTGACGTGAGAATGAACATTCAGGACATTGAAATAGAAACAGGCATATGGGCAGATCATAATCCTTTGAAAATGACCTGAAAAAGAATACAGAAAAGGCCAAGATGGATTTTAAATCAATCCATATTAAAAGAAAAAGAATTTATAGAGTTAACAAAAAAAGAAATGGAATTCTTCTTCAAAGAAAATAAAAAAGAAGATAAAACAGCGCAAAATGTATGGGATACAGCTAAAGCGTATTTTAGAGGTATAGCTATAATATATATGGCAAGGAAAAATAAACAGAGAAAACAGCAATATGTATTATTAAAAGAAGAATTTGGAAAGTTAGAATTAGAATTGCAAAGGAATCCACAAAAAAGACTTTAAAAAGAGAAATGGACATAATAAAACATAAATTATATTTGTTAGATTCAGAAAAAGTGGCAGAACAGATAAAAAGAGCAAAACAAAAATATTTTGTAAATGCCAAAAAGCCGTGAAGATGGTTAGCTTATAAACTTAAAAAACAGGGGGAAAAAGATACATAATTTACTCGATGGGAAAGGTTACTTACAATATAAAAATGAGGAAATTTAATTTAATTTATTAATATTTCTATACCGCCCTTCTCCCGAAGGACTCAGGGCGGTGTACAGGGCAAGAATAAAACACAGAGATTTACAAAAGATAAAAGGTAATTAAATACATGCCCAATTAAAAATACAGTTAATACATACTAAAAAACCCCAATAAAAATAGTAAAAAACCCCACCAATCCCCCCTCAGGCCAGGCCGGCTTGCTCGAACAAGTATGTTTTCAGATCGCGGCGAAAGGAGCGAAGATCGGGCGCCGTCCGGAGCTCAACTGGTAACTGGTTCCATAGCTCCGGGGCGCCCACAGAGAAGGATCTCCCCCTGGGGGCCACCAGTCGACATTCTCTGACCGGTGGCACCCTGAGGAGGCCCTCTCAGTGGAAACGCACAGGGCGGAGGGAGGTAGACGCCGGCAGCAGGTGTTCCCTAAGGTACTCCGGACCCCTGCCATGTAGGGCTTTAAACACCATTACTAGCATAAATAAAGAAAATAGTTAAAAAATTCTATAAGGAACTGTATGATAAGGAGGAGACTTCAAGAGAGAAAACTGTAAAATACTTGGAAGAAAGTAATCTTCCAAAGATTTCAGAGACATTTATCGTACTCTAGCTACAAGCAAGGAACAAAGAGCAAATTAACCTTCGTCAGACACAGTTTTATAGCCTACGGTTGGTCCTCTTAATACGGACAGGAAGTCCCTCGAGAGTTCCAGACCGGCTCACGACTAGTGGTCATAAGAAGGAACATTTGCCTCACTTTGCGTCCAAATTCAAGCTAGAGACAATATCAGACTTGCATCCAAACAGCGACCTCTAGTGGTCAAGCAGCATCCCAGTGGCTGCTCAGCAAGTAAAAGGCTTGTCCTCAGGCACATGTAGAGTGCCCCTAGTGGCCAAAGGGTGAATTTCCCTGAAGTCCCTAACCATGCTGAAGGTGCCCCTGGTAGCCAACAGGCAAACTTCCCCGAAGCCTCTAAACCCAAAGAGGGCGCCCCCGGGTGGTCAAAGGGTGAAGTTCGTCAAATTAGACAAAAATACCTAGGAAATTTTCTGCATGGAAAAGATGGATTGATTATATTCAGAACAAATATGGGACTAAAAAGTTTCAAATAGCATATGAATAATTTTTACAATTATGGAAGTGTTATTATAATCACTTCAGTTTTCTTATAAGGGAGTTAAAGGGTGGAAGATTTGTTAATGTTGTAATAGATATTTAGCATATGTTTGCATAAGATTGCTATATGAAATACCCTGTATTCTGCTTTGGGAAGTCCAGGGGGAGGAAGAGGGGAGGGTTGATGGGGAGGGAGGTTATTATTAAAATTTTTGTAAAACTTTTCAGTAAAAAAAATATGTTAAACGAAGGGGTTACAATGATGGAAATAACAGAGGCCATAAAGAGACAAAAAAATGGGAAAACACCAGGTCCAGATGGACTTCTGGCAAAGTTATATAAGAACTTACAAGAGATATTAAGCAAACTGTTGAAGGACATTTGTAATGGACTTTTATTAGAAGCTAAAATGCCAATGACATGGATTGAAGCAAATATTACTTTAATACCAAAAGAAGATTCGGATTTGACCCAGATTAAGAACTATAAGGGACGCGGTGGCTCAGTGGGTTAGGACGCTGAGCTTGTCGATCAGAAGGTCGGCAGTTTGGCGGGTCGAATCCCGAGTGCCGCGTAACAGAGTGAGCGCCTGTTACTCGTCCCAGCTTCTGCCCACCTAGCAGTTCGAAAGCACGTAAAAATGCAAGTAGAAAAATAGGGACCACTGCGGTGGGAAGGTAACAGCGTTCCGTGCGCCTTTGGCGTCTAGTCATGCCGGCCACATGACCACGGAGACGTCCTCGGACAAGCGCTGGCTCTTCGGCTTTGAAACGGAGATGAGCACCGGCCCCTAGAGTCGGAAACGACTAGCACGTATGTGCGGGGGAACCTTTACCTTTACCTTTTTAAGAACTATAAACCTATCTCATTGCTCAATGTGGATTATAAAATTTTTACTTCAATAATGGCAGAGAGATTGAAAAAATGTTTAGTTGAATTTAAACACCCAGATCAAAATGGCTTTTTACCAAAGAGACAAATTAAAAATAACTTAAGAGTGATAATAGATGTATTAGAATACTATGAGCTACATCCCTGGAAACAAATGGCATTAATATTCTTAGACGCTCAAAAGGCATTTAATAATCTTTCATGGCAATTTATGATTCATCAATTATAAATAATGGACTTTGGACAGAATTTTATAAACATGGTAAAAACAATATATAAAACAGCCAAAGTGATTGTGAATGGAAATTGTACTGAGAGCTTTGAAATAAGGAAAGGCACAAGGCAAGGATGCCCTTTATCCCCTCTGTTATTCATTTTCATTTTGGAAGTTTTAAATCGAAATATAAGATAAGATACAGAAATTAGAGGGTTGGGGATAAAGGGTGAAACATATAAGCTACAAGCATTTGCTGATGATTTAGTATTTATTTTGGAAGAACCCTTGGAGATGTTCCCAAAATTGTGGGGGAAGATAGAACAATATGGAGAAATAGCGGGACTAAAAATAAATAAAGAAAAAATTAAGATAATAGTTAAGAATCTTACAGATAAGCAAAAAAGCCGATTGTCAGAAGCAACAGAGGTACAGATAGTGAAAAAGGTTAAATATTTGGGTATATATTTATCGGCCAAATGCTCAACAATAAAAGAAGACAATTATATAAGGCTATTGAAACAAAGCTAGACTTGGAAAAGTGGAAGAATTTACAATTGTCATTACTAGGAAGAATCCCCTTCATGCATTACTGCCTTGTCGTGGCAAAGGGGCTTGCGTAATTCAATGAAGCTATGAGCTATGCCGTGCAGGGCCACCCAAGACGGAAAGGTCATAGCAGAGAGTTCTGACAAAACGTGATCCACTGGAGAAGGAAATGGCAACCCACTCCAGTATCTTTGCCATGAAAACCCTATGGACACTACCAAAAGGAAAAACGATATGACGCTGGAAGATGAGCCCCTCAGGTCGGAAGGCGTCCAATATGCTACTGGGGAAGAGCAGAGGGCTAGTACTAGTAGCGCCAGAAAGAATGTAGCGACTGGGCCAAAGCCGAAAGGATGCTCAGCTGTGGATATGTCTGGTGGCGAAAGGAAAGTCCTATGCTGTAAAGATTTTTTCTCCATAGGAACCTGGAATGTAAGATCCATGAATCAAGGAAAGCTGGATGTGGTCAAACAAGAGATGACAAGACTGAACATCGACATCTTAGGTATCAGCAAACTAAAATGGACAGGAATGGGTGAATTTAATTCAGATGACCATCAGGTATACTGCGGGCAAGAATCCCTCAGAAGAAATGGAGTAGCCTTCATAGTCAATAAAAAAGTAGGAAAAGCAATACTCAAAATGACAGAATGATCTCAGTTCGAATCCAAGGCAAACCATTCAATATCACAGTAGTCCAAGTCTTTGCCCCAACCACCGGTGCTGAAGAAGATGAAATTGACCGGTTTTATGAAGCCCTACAGCACCTTATAGAACTAACACCCAAAAATGACATCCTTATTATCATGGGGGATTGGAATGCTAAAGTAGGAAGCCAAAAGATAACCGGAATAACAGGCAAGTTTGGCCTTGGAGTACAAAATGAAGCAGGGCACAGGCTGATAGAATTTTGTCAAGAGAATACGATGGTCATAGCAAACACTCTTTTCCAACAACCCAAGAGATGGCTCTACACATGGACATCACCAGACGGTCAACACAGAAATCAGATTGACTATCTGCTCTGCAGCCAAAGATGGAGAAGCTCTATACAGTCAGTAAAAACAAGACCAGGAGCTGACTGTGGCTCAGACCATGAGCTTCTTGTTGCAAAGTTTAGGCTTAAATTAAAGAAAGTAGGGAAAAGCGCTAGGCCAGTCAGGTATGAATTAAATCATATCCCTGTTGAATATACAGTAGAGGTGACAAATAGATTTAAGCAATTAGATCTGATAGACAGAGTGCCTGAAGAACTATGGACAGAGGTTCGCAACATTGTACAAGAGGTGGCAACCAAAACCATCCCAAAGAAAAAGAAATGCAAGAAAGCAAAATGGCTGTCTGAGGAAGCTTTGCAAATAGCTGAGGAAAGGAGGGAAGCGAAAGGCAAGGGAGAAAAAGAAAGATATGCCCAATTAAATGCAGAATTCCAAAGAATAGCTAGAAGAGATAAGAATGCCTTCTTAAATTAATTTAATTTAATTTATTAATATTTCTATACCGCCCTTCTCCCGAAGGACTCAGGGCGGTGTACAGGGCAAGAATAAAACACAGAGTTACAAAAATTAAAAGGTAATTAAATACATGCCCATAAAAACAGTTGATGCATAATAAAAACCCCAATAAAATAATAGTAAAAACCCCACCAATCCCCCCTCAGGCCAGGCCGGCTTGTTCGAACAAGTATGTTTTCAGATCGCGGCGAAAGGAGCGAAGATCAGGCGCTGTCCGGAGCTCAACCGGTAACTGGTTCCATAGCTCCGGGGCGCTCACAGAGAAAGATCTCCCCCTGGGGGCTACCAATCTACATTCTCTGACCGGTGGCACCCTGAGGAGGCCCTCTCTGTGGGAATGCACAGGGCGGAGGGAAGCTGATGCCGGCAGCAGGTGTTCCCTAAGGTACTCCGGACCCATGCCATGTAGGGCTTTAAACACCATTACTAGTACCTTGAATCTCACCCGGAAGACAACTGGTAACCAATGCAGCTCACGGAGCAGAGGTGTGACATGGGAGTATCGGGAAACTCCCAACACAACTCTCGCGGCTGCATTCTGTACCAGTTGGAGCCTCCGGGTGGTCCTCAAGGGAAGCCCCATGTAGAGAGTGTTGCAGTAGTCTAGACGAGAGGTCACGAGCGCGTGAGTGACCGTGCATAAATCATCCCAGCTTAGATAGGGCCGCAACTGGCGCACCAGGCGAACCTGGGCGAAAGCCCCCCTAGTCACAGCCACCATGTGATCTTCCAAAGTGAGCCGTGAATCTAGGAGGACTCCCAAGTTGCGAGCCCTATCTACGGGGGGCAATAATTCACCCCCCCATAGAAAGAGATGGAATATCCGAATAGACCCGGGATGAAGGTATGCAAAGCCACTCAGTCTTGTCGGGGTTGAATTGAAGTCTGTTCCTCCCCATCCAGACCCGAACCGCCTCCAGGCAAGATACCATGGTCGATGGTATCGAAAGCCGCTGAGAGGTCTAATAGGACTAGAACAGAGGAATGTCCCCTGTCCCGAGCCCTCCAGAGATCATTCACCAGCGCGACCAATGCCGTCTCCGTGCTGTACCCGGGCCTGAAACCCGATTGGTACGGGTCTAGATAATCCGCTTCATCCAGGACCAAAGGGAGCTGATGCGCCACCACACTCTCAACAACCTTCGCAAGGAAGCGAAGGTTGGAGACCGGACGAAAGTTGTTCAATACAGCTGGGTCCAGGGCAGGCTTCTTGAGGAGAGGCCTCACCACCGCCTCTTTCAAGATGGCAGGGAAGCTACCCTCACTCAAAGAAGCGGATATAACTGCCTAGAACCAGCTGCGTGTCCTCTCCCGGGCTGCATAAACCAGCCAGGAAGGGCACGGGTCCAATAAACATGTGGTGGAGCTCAGCCTCCCCATAATCCTGTCCACTTCCTCCGGAGTCACAGAATCAAACTCCTCCCAGGTAATATCAACAAGACCGCCCGTGCCCTGATCGTCAGACTCTGCCCAGTCAGAGTCCAAACCGGTCCGAATCCGAGCGATTTTGTCCGACAGATGTTGGTTAAACTCCTCTTTTATCATGCCCATTTTTGCATGAAACGCTCCTTTCATCTCTCCAATTTTCTTGTTGCGAGTGAAGAAGGAGAGTGCAAAACTTGGGTTGAAACTAAACATTAAGAAAACCAAGATCATGGCATCTGGCCCTCTCAATTCCTGGCAAATAGATGGGGAAGAAATGGAGGTAGTGACAGATTTTATTTTCCTGGGCTCCAAGATCACTGCAGATGGGGACTGTAGCCAAGAAATTAAAAGACGCTTGCTCCTTGGGAGGAAAGTCATGGCAAATCTAGACAGCACACTAAAAAGCAGAGACATCACCCTGTCAACAAAAGTGCGTATAGTCAAGGCTATGGTCTTCCCAGTTGCAATGTATGGCAGTGAAAGCTGGACCATAAGAAAGGCTTAGCGCCAAAGAATTGAAGCCTTTGAACTATGGTGCTGGAGAAGACTCCTGCGAGTCCCTTGGACTGCAAGACGATCAAACCGGTCAGTCCTAGAGGAGATCAACCCTGACTGCTCTTTAGAAGGCCAGATCCTGAAGCTAAAACTCAAATACTTTGGCCACCTAATGAGAAGGAAGGACTCACTGGAGAAGAGTCTAATGCTGGGAAAGATTGAGGGCAATAGAAGAAAGGGACGGCAGAGAATGAGGTGGCTGGATGGAGTCACTGAAGCAGTAGGCGTGAGCTTAAATGGACTCCAGAAGATGGTAGAGGACAGGAAGACCTGGAGGAACATTGTCCATAGGTTCGCGATGGGTCAGAGACGACTTCGCAACTAACAACAACAACAACAGGAAGAATTGCTACAGTTAAAATGAATATATTGCCTAAGATTTTATTCTTATTTCAAACAATTCCGAGAAAACTTGGGAAAAAATTATTCCAAGAATTGAATTCATTAATTTTGAAATTTGTATGGCAAGGAAAGAAAGCTAGAATATAGATGGCTAAGGAAAATGGAGGCTCTGGTCTACCCAAGTGGGCTTTGTATTATCAAGCATCTGTATTAACATGGGTGAAAGAATGGATGATGCTTAGGAATAAAAGGTTGTTATATTTGGAGGGACATGACTTACAATTGGGGTGGCACGCTTTTTTATGGTACGGGAAAAACAAAATTCATAAATATTTTCAAAATCACTGTATTAGAAATGCTTTGATAACAGTATGGGGAAAAATTAGAACTAAAATATATGTAAAAATTCCAGGGCGGTTATCAATGACGGAAGCTTTCTCATATCCAAATTTGTTAGATTTTGAAAAAACTTGGGAATATAGAGATATTTTGAATACTGATGGGACATTAAAATCGAAACAAGAGCTGGAAAATCAGGGCATCAACATGTCATGGTGGGCATTCTTACAAATACAAAATAGATATGAAAAAGATGTGAAACTGTTCGGATTTTATAAAGAACAAATTGTATTTGATAAGATATTGTTAACTTCTGATGAGAAACTAATTAAGAAAATGTATAATTTTTTGTTAATTTTAGAGATGGAAAGTGAACAAACTAAAGAGACAATGACAAGATGGGTGAAAAACTTTGGTCATAATATAGAATTAGCAAAATGGCAAAAATTATGGGAGAGTAATTATAAATTGAGAATGTCAACTGCGTATAAAGAAAATTTACATAAAATGTTTTATAGATGGCACTTGCCACCAGCAAGATTAGCAAAAATGTTTAAAAATGTGTCAGATAAATGTTGGAAATGTAAACATAATTCAGGTACGTACTATCATATCTGGTGGATATGTGACAAAATAAAGGCCTATTGGAAAAAAATACATGCTTGGTTAGAAAAAATATTAGGAGAACATGTAGTATTTAATCCTGATTTTTTTGGTTAGGTATAATACCAGAAAAGATTAATAAGCAAAATTTATATTTGGTTCTATATATTATAATGGCAGCAAGAATAATCTATGTGCAATGTTGGAAGAATGAACGAATACCATCAGAGGAAGAAGTAATTAAAAAATACCTGGAATGCGCTGAGATGGACAAACTATGAGGCTGAAAGACAAAGAAGAAACAGAATATTACCAAAGCTGGAATTTATTCTACAAATGGTTAGAAGAGAGAACCAAAGAGTAGGACTTGATTATGTACTAGTGTTTTATGAACCCAGATCACACGCTGATTGAAAAATTAACATATGTATGCAGAGAAAAAAAACAATAAAAAGCTTACTATAAAAAAAGTGCGTATAGTCAAGGCTATGGTCTTCCCAGTTGCAATGTATGGCAGTGAAAGTTGGACCATAAGAAAGGCTGAGCGCCAAAGAATTGAGACCTTTGAACTATGGTGCTGGAGAAGAGTCCTGCAAGTCCCTTGGACTGCAAGGCGATCAAACTGGTCAGTCCTAGAAGAGATCAACCCTGACTGCTGTTTAGAAGGCCAGATCCTGAAGTTGAAACTCAAACTCCACCTAATGAGAAGGAAGGACTCACTGGAGAAGAGCCTAATGCTGGGAAAAATTGAGGGCAATAAAAGAAGGGGACGACAGAGAATGAGGTGGCTGGATGGAGTCACTGAAGCAGTAGGCGTGAGCTTAAATGGACTCCAGAATATGGTAGAGGACAGGAAGGCCTGGAGGAACATTGTCCATGGGGTTGCGATGGGTTGGACACGACTTCGCAGCTAACAACAACAAAAAATTCAGAGATATTTTTTTATATGAGACTCAACATAATGCAAAGAATTTGCCCAAACCTAGTCTTCCACTGTCATTTGTTTGAGAGTTACGTCTAAAGCCTAAATGATGGGAAAGTCTTTCAGATAATCCAGCATAAAACATTAGATTGTATGAATACAGGAGTACTGCATATAGCCTCCTTATACAGTACATATTTCTGTATCCTATTCAAGCCTGAAAAGGACTTTAGGTATTTCAGAGTATTAGACATAGGCACCTAGTTATCTGTAAAGTGCATTTCTAGACAAATAGAACAGATAGGGCAGGAGAGAGATAGCAAATTTACTAGAAGCAACATGTCACATTTATTCCTGTGGTATCCTATTGGGAAGGGCAGATCATCAGACTTGGGAGGTAGAAAGCATGATGTTTTATGTCCATTTCGTCAGTAAGTGTGCAGAGGTCTCCTTGAACTACAAGATGTTGCACAGACGATGAAGGGTACTGAGAGCAGTAATAGTCACACAGTAACCACAAGAGACACTGAGTTGTGATAAACAGACAAATATTTGACTTTGTGGTTGAAAAACAAAGCACGGTCAAAAATAAACAGTCCAGGTCATACACAATAGTAACAGTCCAAGTAGTAATCCAAATACAAAGTATTCTTACCGGTCCAGAGGTCAAAAACACAGTTGTTCAGGTTTAACACAGTAGTAAACCAACAATAGCAGTATCAGAGTAACTAACAGTGAAAAACAGCGAGAGCAGAGAGTTCAGACAGAAAGAAGCTACGTTCCTAGCTCCCTATTATGGCCATGAGAACACTTACACACCCATCAGCCAATTAACATCTTAAAGACACAACATCATAGTTTATATTTTTTCAACCCAACTATGTAGGCCAGTGGTCTTCAAACTCGGCCCTTTTATGACTCATGGACTTCAACTCCCAGAATTCCTCAGCCAGACATGCTAGCTGAGGAATTCTGGGAGTTGGAAGTCCATGAGTCATAAAAGGGCCAAGTTTGAAGACCCCTGATGTAGGCTATCACCATATGCCTAACATTCTCCCCTTTGGGTAGGAAAAAATATATCTTCTTATAATCTTAGGCTAATCTTTTCACAACTAGCCTTGTGTTTAACAGCACTTTGAACCTTAGTGAAATGATCTGCGATATTCATATTGGTTGAACAATATTCTAGTTGTATTAGTTTGTCTTTGACAAATTGTCTTACATTTAAGTAATGAAGATCTGTATGTTTGGATCTTGTTCTGACAGCAGCATTGTTTGCCAGCTTTATCGCAGCTTGATTGTCCTCATATACAATAAATGGATCTTTTACAGTTAAGCCCATGTCCAACAATAATTGTTTATACACCAGTAGTTCCATACATAACACTGATAAACATGAAAATTCAGCTTCCATAGTAGACAGGCTTATGTGCTTCTGCCTGATGGATTTCCATCCAATTATAGAATCACCCAACATTATAGTCTGAAGTTGATTTACAAGTGCTTGTATCAGAGGTAAAACTTGCATCTGCATGCATATGCTGTAAAAATTAACTCACAATTTGGCTCTAAATATAACGAGTAGTGAATAGACTGCTTCAAATATCTCAATACCCATTTAGCCGCTTGCCAGTGTCTCATAGTTGGTTCATTATTGTACCTGGCTAATTGGTTCACACTGTAAGAAATGTCTGGTCTAGTCCAATTACTCAGATACATAAGACTACTTATTAAAGATTGGTATATAGTTTTATCAAAAACAGGACTTTCAACATTAGTGTCCTTGAAATCCAGAGCCATCGGAGTTTTTGCTGGTTTACAAAGCTCCATGATATATCTCCTTAACAACTGAGTTATTTTGCTGACTTGTGAAACCTTGAAACTCTATTTGTCTTCACAATATCTAACCCCAAATAGTGGCTTATTTCTCCAATGTTTCTAATTGTAATTTTTTTTTCTGTAAACTTAAAATAATATTTTGTGCTTCTTGCTCAGTTTTTGTTATTATTGCAATATCGTCAGTAAACAGTAAAAGTAAAGACAATACTCCATTATGTTTTCTCCTAAACAAACATGGATCAGCATTACTGGCTACAAAATCTATTGCACTCAATTCATTGACTATACACTTATACCATTCATAACCAGACTGTTTTAACCCATAGAGGCTTTTCTTTAGCTTCCAACAATCATTGTCTGTATCATTGGTCAATCCTGGTGGTGTTTTTAAATAAATGGTGTGTTGTAATGGAGCATGTAGGTATGCAGTTTCCACATCTACATGGTTTACTGTATACTGGTTTTTAGCCGCCCATACCAAAGCTGCTCTTAAAGTAGCTGCCCTCAGACTGGGTGAAAACACCTCATCATAGTCTTTGGTGGTTTGAGCAAAGCCTTGTACAACCAAACATGCCTTATGGGTAACAGTCCCATCTACACCCTTCTTGTAAATCCATTTGCAACCTATTGCATGCTCACCAAGTGGCAGTTTTGCTTTTTCGTAGACCTTTAGATCCTGCAAAGACTTTAACTCCCTATTCATCGCAGCCTTCCATGCTTTCTGTTCCTTTTCAGGATACAATCTAATTTCATCATAATTAGAAGGCTCTAAGCCAACTTGGCATATTATACTGGCTTCATAGCGATCAGGTGGACGTCTGATGCGCGTTGAACGCCTAGGTAGTACAGAGCTTTGTATTGATGTCTCCTCTGCTTCCTCCTTTATCTCCCCTATCGCATCTTCATCTTTTACAGGTACAGAAGATGTTTTATCACTTCTGGTAATGTTATCAGAGGAGTCCTCAAATACAAGAGGATCAGTATTAACAGTTTCTTGCTCTAATCTATCCCAACCAACGTGCTCAAGGAATTTGGCACTTGCACTACAATATATATTAGTGGTGCCTTGTTCCCAAAAACGATAAGATTTATGGTTAGATTCATATCCCACAAAAAACAATTGCCTTGCCCTGTGTTGGCCTTTATTCCTGAGTTGAGCAGGAATGTGGACCCATGCTGGGGTGCCAAACGTGTGCAGGTAATCCAGGTTTGGTTTTCTACCATGCCGTAGCGTGTATGGTATGTTACCGGTAGAAGAATTCACCACTACATTAAGGACATGGTTTGCACATTTTGCTGCCTCCCCCCACAGTCTATCTGTTAAGCCAGAATCCGTTAACATAGTCCTTATCATGGCTTGTAACATTTGCCCATGTCTTTCAACAAATGCATTGTGTTGAGGTATAAGCAGTAGTAGATTGCTGCTCCTCTTGTGGTTGTGGCTCTCTCTGCTGGTCTCTGTCACGCCTTCTTCTGGACTCTTCCAGCAATCTTCCGGTTATCCCTGGCAATGTCATCTCATCTTTGGACAGGACTTCCAAAGAAGATACGTATGCATCATAACTGTCGTCTAAGGAGGACAGGATGATATAAACCTGATGCAGCTCTGAAACAAATCAGTTCCTTCTTGTGTAGCTGTTGCAGAGTTGTCTTCATGAAGTTCAAATAGGCTAACATATCCCCATTCTTTTGAAGACGAGCTCTAAACAGTTCAGAGCTACTTATTGCTTGCTTCTTTTCTTCCAGGTGGAGCCCTGGTAAGGGGGGCAGTGTGTCGAGCCCCGCAGGCCCGACATTCACCAGGGGGTGGTGGCACTAGGTGGCGTACCTCGCCCAGGAGCTGTCTCCATTCCAGCTGGCCCCTCAGGACCCCTCAGCCTGGCTGCGGCTGCTTCGCCTGACCCACCCGGGCTGCCTACAGGCTCCCGGTTGTCTCCGGCAGCCTTGACCGCGTCAGACTGTTTTGGGACCTTCTGGTCACCTCCGG
This sequence comes from Vipera ursinii, assembly GCF_947247035.1. Classification (NCBI taxonomy): domain Eukaryota; kingdom Metazoa; phylum Chordata; class Lepidosauria; order Squamata; family Viperidae; genus Vipera; species Vipera ursinii. Next base: position 49,513,624 of record NC_139517.1, read on the forward strand.
ACGCCACGCCTGCGCAAGAAGGACATGCAGGCAACGAGGCAGGACCCCGACCGGTTCTGGGCATTGCGCCTGCGCAAGAAGGACTTGCAGGCAACGAGGCAGGCTCCCGGTTGTTTCCGGCGGCCGTGCCGGACTTTGTTCCCGCTTTGGTTTGCTGTGCACGTGAATAAACGCTTCTCCTTTGAGGGATGTCTTTCTGCACCCCTACGATGGGGGACCTTGTGTATCTGTCTACCAAATATCCCACTCAGAAACACTGATCCCAGGCTGCTGCCCAGCTCATTTAGCAAGCAGCCTCTTTTCCACAAGCTAGTGAGCCGGGCAGGAGCCTGGGATCAGCTGAGTTGCGCTGAGAAATCCCACTCAGAAAGATTCTGTCTTTTCATAAATTTGTAATTTATGCTAGGAAAAAAATGATTTTCCAATGGACCAAATTGGGAATATGGATGAAGTCCCGCTAACCTTTGATGTGCCATCTAATAAGACGGTTGATCTTAAAGGTACCAAAACAATAACTGTGAAAACCTCAAGACATGAGAAAACACATTACACTGCTGTGTTGTCCTGCTGTGCTGAGGGCACCAAATTGCCACTGATGCTAATTTTCAAAAGGAAACCCTTTCCAAAAGATGTTATTCCACAAGGAGTTGTTGTGCATGTTCATGAAAAAGGAAGGATGGATAAAATGGAATGAAAATATGGATTGAAAAAGTGTGGTCCAAATGTCCTGGAGGACTTCTGAAAAAATCTGCTTTATTAGTGCTTGACCAGTTCAGAGCACATATTAGTAAAACAACAAAAAACAGATTTAAAGAGGTGAAGACTCATCTAGCTGTAATTCCTGGGGATCTTACCAGCCAGTTGCAACCTCTCGACGTTTTAATCAACAAACCATTTAAAGTCTTTATGAGAGAAGAGTGGAACAAACGGATGGCTGCTGGGAAGCATGATCTGACTCCTACTGGATGAATGAAGAGGCCCACTATCACTCAAGTTTGTGAATGGGTTAAAACGTCATGGCAGTCAGTGAAGGAGGAAATCGTTTCACAATCATTCAAAAAATGTGGCATTAGCAATGTCTTAGATGGAACTGAAGATAATATTATATATGAAGATAGCGAAGAAAGTGATATAAGTGATTGTGAGCAACAGAGCTTCATAAATTCTGACACTAGTGATGATGAGTTTTTAGGGTTTCCAGAAAACTAGAGAAGTGCTTGAGCCTCTAAATCTTTCCTCATTTGTTAATAGAAGTGATGATGGTTCTTAACACCACTGTTGAGTTTACGCTGTTAAACATTACCGTATTTTGCTTTATTATAATAAATATTTTAGTATACCGGTACTATTTGGTTCAGAATATTTTTTTTCTTGTTTTCCTGCTCTAAAAACTGGGTTGCTTCTTATGGTCTGAAAAATACGGTACCTGAGGATTGGAAAAAAATCAATGTGGTTCCCATCTTCAGGAAAGTGGGGGGAAACGGACCCAGGAAACTACAGACCAATCAGTTTAATATCAATACCTGGGAAGATCCTAGAAAAGATAGTCAGAAAACAGATCTGCAAATAGCTAGAAGCAAACAAAGTTATAACTAGTAACCAGCATGGGTTTGTTAAAAACAGATAATGCCAAACCAATCTTATTTCATTCTTCGACAAAGTGACTAAACTAATAGACCAATGAAATACTGTGGATGTAGTATACTTAAAATTCAGTAAAGCATTTGATAAAATAAACTACAACCTCTCCTAGAAAAAGGTAAGCTAGAAAAAGGTGGAATAGACAACATCACCACCAGATAGATCTGTAGCTGGCTGGCAAACCATACCTAACGAATAGTCCTCAATGACACTACATCCACATTGAGAGAAGTAAGCAGTAGGGTACCACAAAGTTCAGTCTTAGGCCCAGTACTCTTCAATATCTTCATCAATGACTTAGATGAGTGAATTGAAGGGAAACTCATAAATTTGCAGAGGACACGAAACTGGCAGGAGTAGCCAACATCCCAGAAGACAAACTCAGGATACAAAAAGATCTTGCCAGACTGCCTAAATCTTTTTTTGAAATGAAGGATGACCTGGAATTGCGAGATATCTGGCGTGAGAGACACTTGCAGGAGAAGGATTATACTTTTTATTCTGACAGACACCAATCTTTTTCGAGGATTGATTTTATTTTGTCGACTAATGATTTTTTTTTGAGAACTAAAAAGGTGAAGATATGTGCAAGAACTATCTCTGACCACAGTCCAGTTTGGTTGGAGATTGATAAGGAGAAAAGAGATAGGCGCTCATGGCGCGTAAATGAGAATTTGTTTAGAAATCAGAGAAATGTGGAAGAATGCAAACAGCGGATGAAGGATTTTTTTGAGATTAATATGAATAAGGGTACCTCTATGGATATGGTTTGGGATGCTAGCAAGGCCTATATGAGAGGGGTGTTGATATATATGAATAATAGACATAGACGTGCAGTGGAAATTAGAAGGAAAGAACTGGAGAATGAAATAAAGGAAAAAGAAAAGGCTTTGATTTTGAACCCAGAGGATGTGAAGATCAAGGAGGCTATTAGACTGCTAAGAGGACAATTTGATAAATTAATGGCTGATCAAGTGGCGACCAATCTGCGGTTTGCTAGGCATAATACTTTTTGCAATGCTAATAAACCAGGCAGATGGTTAGCTTATAGACTGAGGAAAAAACAAAGGGCATCTAATATAGATAAGATTGAGTATAAAGGAAGGGTTGTGTTTCAACAGAATCTTATTAAGGATGCTTTTGTGGATTTTTATTCGAAATTATATACTAAAGAGGAAATTAATGCAAAAGATATTGATACGTACTTGGAGAATGCTAGCATCCCGGTTCTTACGCAAGTACAAAAAGAGGGGATTAATCAACTGATTACAGAAGAAGAAATTTTTACAGCAATTAAGGAACTGAAGGTGGATAAAGCACCAGGCACGGATGGCTTGACTGCGGCCTATTATAAAAACTTACAAATAGAGATGATAAAACCGTTAAAGGAACTGTTCCAGACAATCCAGAGGGGGGGAAAGGTGCCACCGTCTTGGAGAACAGCTTTTATCTCTTTGATTACGAAGGAAGACCAGGATGCTACTCAAGTTAAAAATTACAGACCGATATCGCTTTTAAATACAGATTATAAGATATTTGCTAAGGTTTTGGCTAATAGACTGATGAGGGTTCTGCAACAGGTGATTCATGGGGATCAAACGGGGTTTATTAGTGGTAGACAAATGAAAAATAATGTGAGACATATAGTTGATGTGTTAGAGTTTTTGGAAAGGCACAACCAGATCTCTGCAGCGCTAATCTTTTTAGATGCTGAAAAGGCTTTTGATCAATTGAATTGGCAATTTTTGTTGAAAGTTTTAGACAAAATGGATTTTGGGGAAAAATTTTTACAACCGATTAGGGCATTATATCAAAAACAAACTGCCCGAATCATAGTTAACAATAGCCTGACAACAGCATGTAATATTGAGAAGGGCACAAGGCAAGGGTGTCCGTTATCGCCCTTGTTATTTGTGTTAACATTAGAGATATTATTGGTTAAGATTCGGAATTCGGAAAAAATTAAGGGGATACAAGTTGGAGATCAGGACTACAGATTGAGAGCATTTGCAGATGATCTGGTTGTTACAGTGACCCAGCCAGAGAACTCTGTTGTGGACCTGATGGAGATAATAACACAATATGGGAAGGTTTCTGGATTTAAAGTAAATACACAGAAAACTAAAATTTTGGCTAGAAATATGACAGTTTCACAGAAGGCTCTCTTGGAAGGATTAACTGGATTTGAGATTGTTAAAAGGGTTAAATATTTGGGGGTGATTTTGTCGCCCTCTAATACAAAGTTATATAAAAATAATTATGAAAAACTATGGGGGAAAATTCAAAAAGAATTGGAGAGTTGGGAAAAATTGCAATTGTCTTTGTTGGGACGGATTGCAGCAGTGAAAATGAATGTCCTGCCCAAATTTTTATTCTTATTTCAAATGATACCGATTCTTAAGAAAGATTCTAACTTGGGGGAATGGCAGCGTGGTATCAATAAATTTGTCTGGGCAGGGAAAAAGCCACGAGTTAAACTTAAGATCGTGCAGGATACTCGTGAGAGAGGTGGCCTTAAATTGCCTAATTTTAAATTATATTATGAAGCTGCTGCATTAGTAGGAATAAGCGATTGGATTAATTTGACGCAACCGAGGTTATTAAATCTTGAGGGCCACGATTTGTTGTTTGGCTGGCATGCATATTTGTTGTATGATAAGAAGGTAGATACTGTGTTTAGGATGCATATTTTAAGACAGGCACTGCTGAGAGTTTGGAAGAAGTATAGACACAAGTTAAGCAGCAAGATACCATTGTGGGCAATTCCAAAACACGCAATAGAAAATATACATGCTGGTTTCAAACATGATGAGACTACGTACAAGGAAATTTTAAGTTTGGAAAGGAATGTTTGGTGTTTGAAATCATATAGTTTCTTGCGAGAAGAGAAGGTTGTTCAAACTTGGTTTCAATATATTCAGTTACGGGCCAGGTGGAAAGAAGACCAGAAAAATGGATTTGCAATGACTGATGAAAATTTGATAAAGCAAATTAGAAATCAGGGACCAGCACATATTAAACGGATATATCTTGCATTGATAGAGATCGATTCAGAAACAGAGCTTGTTAAGGATTGCATGATAAAATGGGCCCAAAACATTCAGGAAGTTATTACAATGGACACGTGGGAAAAGATTTGGGTGAGGAATATAAAATTTACTCAAGCTCAAAATCTAAGAGAGAACTTTTATAAAATGTTTTATAGATGGCATCTAGATCCTAAAAAGCTTGCAAGTATGTATCCGAATTACCAGCCTAAGTGTTGGAGGTGCGGTGATGAAGATGCAACATATTTTCACATATGGTGGACATGTAAAAAGGTTAAGGCTTTTTGGATAAAAGTCTGGTGGAATATGCAGAAGATTTTTAAACGGAGGATAAAGTTTTGTCCGCAATTTTTTCTGTTGGGAATAATTGTTGACGCTACAGTTGTGGACTCCAAGTTGATGTTGAACTTAGTTACGGCAGCAAGACTCTTGATAGGTCAATATTGGAAGAAAGAGGAACTGCCGACTATACAAGAGTGGATTTTAAAGGTTTCCGACCTGGCAGAGATGGCGAAGATTTCGGCTTATTTGAAAGATCATTCGCAAGAACATTATATTATGGAATGGAGAAAATGGATTGAGTTTATCCAGAACAAGTATAGGGTTAAGAAGTTTTACGTAGCATTCGAATAAGTCTTCTTTCGTTTTTTTTTCCTTTTTCTATTTCAGTTTTTTATATATATTTAATATTGCTAAGGTTTGTTTTATCCTATATAAGCTAGAGAGTGATGGATTTTAGAATTTGTAGTTGTTAGTATATGGTTGTTTATGATTGCTTTTATATATATATATATACCTTGTATTTAGCTCTGGGAAGTCGGGGGGGTGGAGGGGGGGTGGGGGGGAGGGAGGGGGGGAGGAGGGAGGGGGGAGGGGGGGAGGTAGGGGGGAGGTAGGGGGGAGAGGAGGGAGGGGGAAGGGGGGTTCTTTAAAGGAAAACTGTATTTTAAAACTTTTCAATAAAAAAAAAAAAGATCTTGACAAAGTTGGACAATGGGCCCTATCCAACAAAATGAGTTTCAATGTGGAGAAAAGCAGAGTTTACATTTAGGTAGGAAAAATCAAAGGCACAAGTACAGCTTTGGCAAGACCTGGCTTAAAAATAGTAACTCTTGAAGAGTCCTTGGAGTCCTAGTGGACGATCACTTAACCATGAACCAGCAGTGTGCAGCAGCAGCCAAACAAGCTAATACAATCCTGTACAAAACAGAGGCATAGAATCAAGATCACGCAAGGTATTAGTAAGGTAAAGGTTCCCCCGCACATGCGTGCTAGTCGTTTCCAACTCTAGGGGCCGGTGCTCATCTCCGTTTCAAAGCCGAAGAGTCAGTGCTTGTCTGAGGACGTCTCCGTGGTCATGTGGCTGGCATGACTAGACACCAAAGGCACACGGAGCGCTGTTACCTTCCCACCGTAGTGGTCCCTATTTTTCTACTTGCATTTTTACGTGCTTTAGAACTGCTAGGTTGGCAGAAGCTGGGACGAGTAACAGGGGCTCACTCTGTTACGCGGCACTCGGGATTCAACCCACCAAACTGCCAACCTTCTGGTCGACAAGCTCAGCGTCCTAACCCACTGAGTTACCGCATCCCTAAGGTATTAGTACCGCTTTATAAAACCCTAGTAAGACCACACCTGGAATACTGCAGCCAATTTTGATAATCATATCACAGATGTTGAGAGTTTGGGGAAAAATTCAGAGAAGAGCAACTAAGATGATCTAAGGTCTGGACACTAAAACTTATGAAAAACGGCTGCAGGATTTGGGTTTGGCTAGTCTAAAGAAAAGAAGAAATAGGAGAAACATGATAGCAGTATTCCAATATTTGAGGGGCTGCCACAAAGAAGAGGGGTCACGTTATTCACCAAAGCACCAAAGGGAAGGACAAGAAACAACAGTTAGAAACTGATCAAAGACAGAAGCAACCTGGAATTAAAGAGAAACTTCCTGACAGTGAAAACAATTAACCAGTGGAATAGTTTGTCCCCAGAAATCGTGGGTGCTCCATCACTGGAGATTTTTAAAAAGAGGCTAGACAGTCACTTGTCTGAGATGATATAGGTTCTCCTGCTTGAGCTAGAAGACCTCCAAGGCTAGAAGACCTCCAAGGTCCCTTCCAGCTCTGTTCTATACGTGAATTGAAACCGGAACTGTGATGTAGAAAGCCCATCTCCCTAGGCATGTGTGAAGAGGCCAGGGGCCAAGGATGATGCTGTCCCAGGGCCCTCAGGCATTGGGGGAGGTGTCAAGCAGATGGAGAGCTACCTGCCTTCACAGACACAGGAAGGGATCATTGTTGACAGGCAGTCGTGTTGATAGGCAACATATCCCTTCTGATGAGGAACAGCTGCCTCTGATCCAAGGGCACGGAGAGCAGAGCGTAGGCAAGCACAGAGAAGAGCTGCAAGGCTACTCGGGAAAAGGTCACCCCATACCTTCTCACAAGGAACACCTGGTGTGGACTGATTTAAGAAGTCATAGGGTGTTAGTCCTTGCCAGGAACAATTGTTTGTTTTGGATTACACTCCCCTGGCTTTGACTCTTGACTTTTGTTTTGCATAGCTTTGTGGACTGCTGCTTGTCTTGTACCTTCCCCTTATCTTATGGACTGCTTTTTGCCCTTTTGCCTTCAGAACTGTTTTTACCTTTTATTTTGTCTTTGCCCTGAGGACTGCCATTTGTCTTATGCCTGGACTTGTCTTGTGGACCTGCTTGGTAATGTAGGGCTGTGCTGAGGGTGGCTGGCTTCAGAGTAGCATGGGGTGGAGCCTTATCGATCATTGGAGGGCCATTTGTTCAACAGTTACTGAGACCAATAAAGGACTCTCTAGAGGCCTGCCTTGCCTTGACCATCTTAGTCATAACAACTATTGGATAGGAGACCACAAAGAAATTTCTGGAAATTGGAAAAACATTCCAACTTTTAACAAAGAACTCAAGGTAGCAAGCATACCTAATTCTCTTGCCTCCTATTTTCCCCAAAACAACAATCCTGTAAAGTGAATTGGGCTGAAAAAAAGCAACTGGCCCAATGTCACTAACCTGGCTTTCATGGATAAGGGAGGCCTAGAACTCCCAGTTTCCTGGTTTCTAGGCCAGCACCTTACCACTACACTAAACTGTTCAACAGCTAAGCCTGACAGAAATGATATTTTTCTTTTGCTTTCTGTAACTGCAATTGTAAGCATTATTTTCAAAGAATCTTTTTCCTCCTAAGAAAGATGAAACTTGCTAGGATACAAGAGTACTTCAGCTATGTTTTTTTTCTTTTATTTCCTGTTAAAAATTTTACAGCTATCAATCAACTATTCATTCAATTCATACAATGTTGATTATGTTTATAATGTTATCGCCTCTAAATATGCCTTAGGAGCCATGGATCAGGAGATGGAAATTGGAAATGTGTTCTCCCCTCCTAACCTCAGTACAAATGTCATAGTCCCTACTGTTTCCAACTCAGAACAAGAATGGGGAGCTATCAGACTAGAACTGAGATGACAATGACAGCACAACATAAGAGTTTTCCATGTTTCTTTGCTGCCCAAATCTGATCATCTTAGAAATGAGAAATGCCATGAATGAAATAGGGAAGAATATTTTCATTTGTTCTTGAGTGGATCAAAATTTTCCTTCCAATGGAAAGACCTTTTTTTTTAAATAAAAAAGCAAAAAACTAATAATACTTAAAGAATATTTAAGAGCCGTGGTGGCCCAGTGCTTAGATTGCAGTACTGCAGGCTACTTTTGCTAACCGCAGGCCACCAAGATTGACTCAGCCTTCCATCCTTCTGAGGTAGGTAAAATGAGGACCCAGCTTGCTGGGGGCAATATACTGTCTCTGTAAACCTCTTAGAGAGGGCTATAAAGCATTGTGAAGCAGTATAAGTCTATGTGACATTACTATTAATTGTAATGATTAACCCAGCATGAAAGAAATACTGCACAATGGGCATATTGTTAATTGAATAATGATTTACTATTAGTTTACTTTCTGAGTTTGCATTACACACTCCTCCCTAACCTAAGAGCCTTGGTGGAGCAGTGGGCTAATGCCTCCTTAAGTAACACCAGCTGCCGGCAATTAGTGCAGGTTCGCATCCCACCAGGCTCAAAGTTGACTCAGCCTTCCATCCTTCCAAGATAGGTAAAATGAGGACCCGGATTGTTGGGGGCAATAAGCTGACTTTGTAAAAAATGCCGCTGGGGGGGGGGGCGAAAGCCCTAATAAGCAGGTATATACATAGAATGAAGGCTATTGCTAAGCACATTGTGCTTTAGATTGTAAGCCACCCTGAGTCTTCGGAGAAGGGCGGGATATAAATGGGATTATATAAACTAAACATATAGGCTGGATTGTATATGGGCTGGATTGTACACGAAATATGGTTGGCAAGAAAGTTGTGCAAACACAGCCACTTGGATCTTTCTACCTTGTCTTCTCTTTGGTCTGATTTGGTATTTCTTAGCATCCCAATGAAGGAGAATTGCCCTGTAAGATTGCTTGAGATAGATAGAAGACTAACATGCAAATATGACAACCTAGTTAATTGTAAATCAACTCTTATGGCTGTAGCCTACAAAAGTTTAAGTCATAATACAATTCTCAGCTCTCAACGTTCAACAGATTATAATAAACTAATGTATCATTCTTCAACTGGATTTCACTTCTCAACATGACCCTTGCTAAGAATCATTGGAATTTCCATCTTTTAACATTCAATTATGGTCATAAACTAGTATTATTAATTATTGTAATTATAATCTTTAATAAAATGATTATAAACTATTATTTCAATAAACAAGGATATCAAACAGAAGAGTGTATGTGTGTGTGTATATACATACACATACATATACGTGTCTGTATACACACACACACATATACACACATACAAAATTGCAAAAGGAGTAAAAGACATACAAACTTACAAATAAATGCTGAATAAGTAAGAGCTTCACATGTACAATCAAGCAAACTTCATAACAGGATAAGAAGAACAATTTACTTATTAATTAAATATGATATTGTTCCCATATTTCCTTTTAATATAATCTTACAGTGAACCCAGTTATCTGGTTAAGTAATGCTTTTAGCAGAGTCAGAGAAGAGAAATATGATGCTTTGGGTCTACTTACAAGGAGAATTGTAATAATTTTGGTTGCATATCTGCTAAACTGCCAATAAAAAAAATGTAAAAGTGACTCCTAGAACCACACAAATGCTTATTAAAAGGCATATTATTAAAGCTTCCCTGCAACACAGCTATAGTGGGTACACTGAGATGTGGAATTAGTATGTCTACACAACTGGGAGGTACTCTGGTAGAAGAGTGAATTAACATAACTATTTTTGCTGAAACTGTTAAATGGCAAGAGGTGTTCTTAAAGGTAATCATTTTTGTGAGCAAACTTGCAATGGGCATGATTCAGGTAGTCACGACCACAATTTCTTTTGCGAAGCAAGGCAGTTGTTAGATGAGTTTTGCCCCATTTTACATAATTTCTTGCCACAGTTGTTAAATCCGGTTGTTGAGTCAATCTGGCTTCTCCATTGACTTTGCTTGTCAGAAGGTGATTGCATGATTCCAGGACACTACAATCATCATAAATACATGCCAGTTACCAAGCATCTGAATTTTGATCATGTGACAGGGATGCTATGATAGTTGTAAATATGAAAACGGGTCATATGTTGCTTTTTTCAGTGCCATTGTAATTTTGAGAAGACAAAAAGACACTAAACAAACGGTTGTAAGTAGAGGGCAATATGTATATATAAATTTAACGCTTTTCTGAGGGATCTCTTTCAGCAATGATCTCAGCAATGTAAATGGCACCGCGCTAATGAACTAATAGAGAGCTATCCCGACTCTGATCTGTTTTCTCCTTTAAAGCGTAACTGCTGTATTTCGGGCCAGAGGGAAAAACAATCTTCTCCCTAGCAACGTTTCTCTTCTACAACCTACCTTGTAGCCTTCTTTCCCGCAACTTCCCAGTTTTCCTCACCAAATCTTTCTCGCCTGCGTTCCTTCAACTCCACTTCGCCTTCTTTCCCCAAGAAGCTCACTACCGACTCGTTCCCCCTCTAGGGGGCGGGGCTTCTGAGGGGGAACGAATCTCACCAGCTCCGCGGAGCGACCCCAACGAAACTCCACTGGGAAACCCGGAAGTGAGCTGAAACAGCGGCCGCATTCGGCGCAAGCGTACCTCATACGTCATCGTGCCGCTTAGAGCTTCGAAAATGGAAAAAGTTTAGAGTGAACTAAGTTTCAATAGCCGTTTGTTTCCCACTGGAGAATGGCAGCTTCAAGAGGAGAAATTGAATCAATATGATTGGGCAATAACACCCTTCTGCTTCCTCCTTTTTTAGATTCGTTGGACGCAAGAAGAGACTACTATTTCATAAATACTATACATAATACGTAAATACTATTTCCAAAGTGTCCCGAAGTACTCTGAAATCTGCACAACAAATACCACAAAAGGTAGCGATGACTACGAAATTTCACGATTATCAATTGCGCCTATTACCTTCAGTACCGAAGCAGCGTGTTTGCCTTCCAGTATCTATTGCTAAGACGAGAGGGGGGAAATGCCGTTGTGATTCCCCGCTCCCCGTCGCTGCTTTTCGCAGACGTACGCTTATACTAAAATGAGCCTTGCATCGACCAGTCTATTTTAAAAAGGCAAATTATAGCAAGAAATTAGCCTATTCCTCGCTACCATTTAGATTATCTCCCCTTGATGGTATTCAGGCGGCGCGATTATGCTAGGCTTCCGATCAAAGTTATGATTCTGTCCTGGATTTCTCTATCATATTTTACAGAAAAAAGGCTAGTTTTTCGTGGGACACCTAAAAATGATTTCTGATGGACTGAACGCGTAAATCAAAAGGAATTAGCATTCCGTGCTAACTAGGAGAGTGTCACTCTACTTGTTAACTCTCTACTTAACCAAAATGCAGTATCTTCCTGTTCTCACTGTTACAGACTTCCAGGTCTAATAATAATAATGATGATGATGATGATGGGTGTTATGTACTGGGCTCATTAGTAATAGCATGTGGTTTGCTGGAGCAGCTAATGGCTCTCCAGCAACCCAGACTACAAGTCTCCAGTGCTGCTATTAGCTATCCCTAGGCAGCAATGGTTGCTTCAAACCTATTGGCTGCCGCCTAGGGGCTAGACTATATATTGCAGCTAGTTGCAGCCATTTCCCTAGTTCTGACTCTGCATGAAATAAACCATGAGTTTTCCTGTAATCAGTTGTCTCGGCTTTATTTCTGCACCAAAGAACCTGGTACACAACACTGGCAACCAGGATGGGGTCCTGCTTCCCTAAAAAGAGCTGAAGTCTATGAGGGAAAGGCAGCACACGCCGGAGGAAAAGGCATTTCTCCTTTCCCATTTCAAGGTCAGCTAGCAAGCTATGCTAGTGACCTCATGCTCAGTGGACTCATTCCCTGAGCCTGGGAAGCAGGATTCGGATGAAACACCGGAAACAGCAAAGACAGAATGCTGAAGGTCGGGAGACTTTGAGAATTTGACGTGAAACACCCAGAGTGGCGGCCATCCTATTTGTCACAGGTAGAAAATTACCTCTGGGCAAACCAGATCGTGGAAGAAGGATTGAAGGCCGTAACGCTACTCTGTCTGTGTGACCCAGCAACCTTTGATTTGGTCGAGAATCTATTCGCCCTGACACCGATAGAAGCGGTCTCTTACGCAGACCTCAAAAAGAAGCTAACGGAACATTTCCAGCCCAAGATGTACGAAATGGCTTGGCACTTCAGGTTCTACCAGAGAGTGCAGCAACCTGGCGAATCAGCTTCAGAATTCATAGCGGGCCTGAGGCAGGCCGCACAACTTTACAAATTTTCAAACTTAGAAGAGCGATTACGAGACCGGCTCATCTGCGGCCTACGGGACCGAACGCTTCAGCAAAGACTCTTTGCCAGACAAAACTTAACGTTTTCAGAAGCACAAGACAAAGTAATGGCCAACGAAGCTGCTGGGGGCGCAGTTCAAATGGTACAGCCCGCCAAAATGACAAAGCAGGAAGAAACGATCCACCATGAGGACACCAAATGCACCGAAGAATCTTCCGAGGAAGAAGAGCCTGAAATCAACAAACTCCAAAAGCAAACCAACACGCAACACCACAACAGCCAGCAGCAAGAGAACACTTACAAAGCAGTTCTCTTTCCTAGATGTAAAGTGTGCGACGGCAACCATTTTCGCGCCAATTGCAGATTCCGATCAGCCACGTGCAGAGCTTGCGGAAGGTCAGGCCACATCACAGCGGTTTGCAGAGCCCGCCAGTGAGACCGATCACCCAAGCACCAGTTGGAAGAACCAACTAGGAGAGGTAATGGGGCCCAGGGTCTGGTTAGTGTGGGGTTTTTCAGAAGCCGCAGAAGTGTGTGCCACACCGGGGCCTGATGCCCCCTCAAACCTAAACTCAGACTCTTGGTAGAGCAACAGGGAGTACCATGTAAGATGGAATTGGACTCTGGCTCTGCAGTCTCCATTGTTTCTCAAGACACTTTTAACTTCGTGTGTAGGCGCAGTAAAAACTGGCCCAAACTAAGGCCCTCAGACATAATCCTAACTGACTTTCAAAATGCTCAAGTTAAAGTTAAGGGAGAAGCCACTTTGACGGTAAAATTTAAGGGTTTGTTTGGGCACCTGGATGTCATAGTAGGGGGCCAGAGAATGAGTCTCATTGGACTTGATTGGTTTGATGCCTTAGATATTCAGATTACTGGTATCAACCGGACACAAATTGCAGACCTCGCGTCAGTATGAGAAGACTATGCAGATGTAGGAACATACACAGGTCGGCCTATCTTATTTAAGCTAGATCCCAACGTAGTCCCGATCAGGGTTAAGCCTCGTAGGGTCCTCTTTGCCTTAAAACATAAAATTGATTCAGAAATTGATAAGCTTGTAGAACAGGGCATTTTATAGCCTGTTGATGGTGGGGAGTGGGAAACTCCTATAGTCACTCCACTTAAAGCCAATGGGGAAATTCGCATTTGCGCTGACTATAAATGCGCTCTAAATAAAGCCCTCAAGCAACATGCTTACCCGGTCCCAGTGGTCAACCACATTTTAGCTTCCTTGAAAGGGGGTACTATTTTTGCTAAACTTGATTTAGCACAGGCCTATCAGCAATTGCCGGTTGATGAGGCCACAACCGTGGCTCAGACGATTGTGACTCAAAGGGGGGGGGGCTTTCAAAGTTAAACGCTTACATTTTGGAGTCAGTGTTGCACCTGGCATTTTCCAGGAGATCAGGGAGTGTACACTTAAGGGTATTCAGGGTGTCTGCTCTTATTTTGATGATGTTCTTATTGCAGGGGATTCCCCAGAAGTGCTAGCCAGTAGGCTCAGGGCTGTTTTGCAGAAGCCTCACGAAGCAGGCCTCAAATTAAAAAAGAGCAAGTGTAGTATTGGGGTTCCTTCAACAGAATTCCTGGGTTTCCGAATTGATGTTAACGGCATTCACCCTGCTGATTCTAAAGTGAAGGCCATTAAAATGGCTCCTAGGCCCAAAGGAGAGCTACAAGCATTCTTGGGCTTCCTAAACTTCTATCAGATATTTCTACCTCATAAGGCCGCACTAGCAGAGCCCCTCCACAGGCTTCTAGATAAGAAAGCGCCATGGAAATGGACTAATTTACATGAAAAAAAGTTTCCAAGACTTAAAAGCACTATTGGCAGAAAAGTCCACTGTAACTCATTACAAAGAGTTTAAACCAGTATGTCTTGCATGTGATGCATCTCCCTATGGGGTGGGGGCAGTTTTAAGTCACATAGAAAAAAATAGAACACAGGTTTCTATACCATTTTACTCAAGGACATTGTCTTCTGCTGAGCGCAACTATGCTCAGATTGACAAAGAGGCCCTAGCCATCGTTGCTGGAATAAAAAAATTCCATGACTATTTATATGGCAGGGACTTCTTTACAGACCATAAACCTCTGTTGGGACTTTTCACAACAGACAAACAAACCCCCCACATACTTTCTCCAAGAATGCTAAGATGGTCTATTTTTGTATCTGCATACGCTTTTAAATTGATTCACAAACCAGGCAAAGAAATGGGCCATGCTGATGGCCTCAGCAGACTACTACTGCCACTAATGGAACCAGATCTGGCTCCAGCTGCTAGAATACTAACCATACAGGACCTACCTGAATTCTCCCTCCATGCGGGGGACATTGCTGCTGAAACTGCCACAGATATAACACTTAGTAGAGTATTGTCATGGGTATATACAAGCTGGTTGGACAAAAGCCCAGGTTCTGAATTTCAGAACTATTTTGTCAGAAGGCATGAGTTATCTGCCCACAAGGGGTACATATTATGGGGAAACAGAGTCATAATTCCAACTTCCCTAAGAGACAGGGTTTTACAGTCATTACATGAAGGCCATCCAGTCATTGTCAGAATGAAAGCTTTAGCTAGAAGCTACCTTTGGTGGCCTGGCCTTGATAAGGACATTGAGGCACAAGTCCATGGTTGTTATACATGCCAGCAATCGAGGCCTGAAATGCCACAGGCTCCAGTTCACAGGTGGGAGGAAACGCATACTCCCTGGTTTAGGATTCACATAGACTGTGCTGCGCCCTTTCAGGGACAGCTCTTTGTTATAGTTGTGGATAGCCACTCCAAATGGCTGGAAGTAATTCCAGTTCCTAACATGACTATTGAGTCTGAGACCAATTTACCACAGATTTTCTTTTTGCTGACTCTCCCTTTACCCCTCTCGACTCCCCTGCAGTTCCAATTAAAGCAAAGAATGGAAGCCTCCTCACTAGATCACAGGACAGCTCAAGGATCGCCCTAATAAGGGAATTGCACATGGCACATGGAAAGAGACCCAGTGCAGTGGAATGCCTATGAAAACAGACTAGAATCTGGGTCTAGCCCTGCCTAAGTGATCTTGGGCCAGTCACCCTCTTCCAGCCCTAGGAAGGAGACACTGGCAGACATTTCTTAAATTTTTCGAAAAGCACCTGCAAGGACATCATAATCACAACAACAATAATCATAAATAAAGAGTTGGAAGGGATCTTGAAGATCATCTAGTCCAGGGGTGTCAAACTGCCGGCCTGCGGGTTGGAATGTTCACAGGGGAGATAAATGATTCTAGCTTATGTTTAACTGAAGCCTGTTCCCTTGACTATTGCTTAAAGAGAAATAGCGAAGCCAAATTCCATTCCCTTAGAGTTGCAAGGCTCCTATAGTCCAAACTGGGATTTCAACCTTGGGAGTTTTAACCCTTAGAGATTTCAGAATCGGACAATCAGCCTCACTTTCCTTATCAGAAGGGAAGCACTGTTTCCAAGTGTAGTCTAGGTGCAGTGCCCTTCGGTGGCTAATCTGCAAAAAACAGGCTTGTATTCAAGCTACCCGCATACAGCGCACCCTGGTGATAAAAGAGTGAAATTTACTGAAGTCCTTTAAAATATCCAGGAAATCCTCTGAGTCTTCCCTAGTCATGGCAGAGTCTTCTAATGGACAAGAAGAGCTGGTCTATCCAATTAACCTTCACTTGTGTGCAGAACCTGATGTCCAAAATTTAGAAAAGGCAGAAACATCTCAGAAACCTTATGACTTGAGGCAACAAAAAAAGCCTACTGAAGCCATGCAGTCAAGCCTGATGAAGAATTGAGATAGGTTCTATCAAAGTCATGAAAAATCCTGGAAGAGGTTGCAGAAACTCTGCAACACCTCCAAAGTTGAGCCTTCCACTGAGCACATTCGCTAATTGGAAGAGAAGATGGAAGGACTTTTCTTACAATGGACAAGCTATGAATGCCGCCTCATAGACATCCATTCACAGCTAGGAGATTCAACACTCAAAGAGGAAATACAACACCTCAAGCTGCTAACAAAGAGCATGAGAAGCTCCTACAAAGTAGTAAAGACCTTTTCCAAGCTGATCTTCAGGCAAAAGACACACCGATCAAGAAGGCCAAGTCCAAAATGACCTGTCATTCGCATGCAACATACTAGCGGTCACATGTAGCTTCCTCTCACTCTTCTAAGAAAGCCTTGTCCTTTCGTCTCAAGGCACAACGGTCTCAGGCGTGTACCAGTGTGTCACAGCAATCTTCTGTCTCAGGCTCCTCCTGTCCTTCTAAAGCATCTTCTCGTACATAGCCATTTGTCCTGAGTCTCAAAGGCAGAGAGCCTTGACGCTCAAGCTGCACAAGCATGAATCAAAGCTGCGGCAGCTGAAGCAGCTCTACATGTGGCAAAAGCAGAGCAACTGCAAAAGGAAAAAATTGCCAAAGCTCAGGCTAAAGCAGCTCTACATGTGTCAAAAGCAGAGCAACAGCAAAAGGAAGAAATGGCAAAAGCTCAGGCCAGCCTTGAGTTTCTACAGCATGAATGGGAGGCAGCAGAGAAAGCAGCAAGGGTGGCAGCTTTACAGGCAGAGGCTGAAGGCGCTACCTTGATGCACAATTTTGAAGGGCCAGAAAGTGGAAGCTCATACAGCCGTGTCAAGGCTGTACCACAAAATTCCCAAAGTAAACAAAGAGGAGAATGTCAACCACCACATGTATAAACTAGTCAGAAAGCTGACATAGTATCATCTGAATCACAAGACCTCCCCTTTGGATCTGTAAAACTCACCCCAACAAACCAAGATGCAATGGGAAATCAGATTAGCCCATCTGCAACAATGAAGACTCCTCAGCAGGTGGGCACACAAGAAGCTGTGATTCCTAAGCTCAATGCAAAGGGAAAGGAATTCCAGTCAGACCTTCAAGGCAATTTAAAAATGGACTGGCAGCAAGGAGAACAACCCCCGTCTGTGTCTTGGGAAGATGTCCTCATCAGGAAGTACTCTGCAGAAAACTACCAGCTGTCTTTGGCACATGCCCCTGCTCTTGGAAGGTATGCCTATGAGGATCAATCAGGAGCCATTAATCATGCTCCTGACGACTTTAACACTGTACCACTTCAGCCTGACTACAATTCCTATACAGCACCAATGTATCCTCCAACATCCTGGAGAAGGTTGGATTTGGCATCCAGGGGTATGCAGAAATTCTCTGACAAGCTGGGAAAGAAGTATTTATTATGGAAGCATATCTTCATATAATGCCATTCATGATGAAAGGTTACAGCCAGCCGAAGAGCTTGGACATATGATAGCACAGCTGGGACCTGAATCTACAGAAGTAGTAAAGGACATTTACTTATCCCAGCTAGGTAACCCAGATACTGCCCTTGAGCAAGCCTGGGCTAGGGTCGATCAGCAGTATGACACATCTACATTGACAGAGTCCTCGTTCTTGGATCATATCTACCAATTCCCTGACATCAGTATCAGCAAACCTCGCAAGCTGTGAAAATTCTCTGACCTCCTTACACAGCTGCCAGGACTTATTTGTCTTGATCAGTTCAGGACGCAAAAGCCTATCATTCAAAAACTACCACAGCAGTTAAATGAAGAATGGATCAAGTTATCTGATGCTTACCAGGCAAAGAACCAAGACAGAGACATCCCCTTTGCTGTTCTTGTAGAATTTGTTGCCCATCATACAAAGCTGTGCAATAACGCTCAAAACCTCAGCATCAGAGAAAAATGGTTTCCAGCTGCCAAAAAGGCCAGTCAGAACTCTGGCTCAACCAAGGGTCCATTCCAAACTGCAAAGGGAAAAACCTTTGTATCTGTGCATAAAACAGAGGTCACTACCTTGCCCATGAAGAATTCAGACGAGGAATTGTTGAAGAAAGCTCAATCTAAACCTCTACAAACAAAGGGAGACCTGTCTATTCCATAAGTCTTCACATTCTCTGAACAAGTGAAAAGAATTTGGAAAGAAGTCCCTGGATGAAAGAAAAGCTTTGATTAGGGAGTACAAGATCTGATACAAGTGCTGTGAGCCTACGGAACATGTGGCCAAAGCTTGCACAGCTAATGTGAAATGCCACCTATGGAAGAGTAACAAACACCCGGGAGCCTTGCATCCAGACTCTTGAGCAGCTACAATGAGCAACTTCTACTCCTCCTTTGATCAAGGAGCCTCAGCATGGCTCCAAAGTGCACCCAGAGACTACCGTGAGTGTCAATTGCATGTCAGTATGTGGCGTTCCATGTGCCTTTGGCGTCTAGTCATGCCGGCCACATGACCATGGAGACGCCCTTAGACAAGCGCTGGCTCTTTGGCTTTGAAATGGAGATGAGCACTGACCCCTAGAGTCGGAAACAACTAGCACACATGTGCGGGGGAACCTTTACCTTTACCTTTTATATTGTGACTCACCATTCCCTCATTCATGCTACCAGATCTGCTTAGCTAAAGTCTACCCTGCCAGACACCCAGAAGAAACCATGAAGATATATGTAATAGTTGATACACAAAGCAACCACTCATTAGCTAGTTCAGCATTCTTCAACCTCTTTGATGTCCAAAGTGAAGAAACACCTTTCACAATATAAACATGCACTGGGCCCCATAGCACAACAGGGAGGAAAGTCACTGGATTCTGCACAGGGTCATTAGATGGGAGTTCACAGTTCCCACTGCTAGAATGGGACACCTTAACAAATAATTGCAGTCAGATTTCAACACCAGAAGTAGCAAGCACCATACCTCACCTGACACACATGCCTGATCACCTTCCTGCCCTAGATCCTGAAGCCAAAATCCTGCTTCTGTTGGGAGTAGAGGCCCCTGATGCCTTTGCTTGCCATGGAATGGTCAGAGGACCAATAGGCTCCCCAATTGCCCTCAAGATGGAACTCAGATGTGTCATCTCAGGAACGGTCTGTGTCAATCGGTTGCAAGCTCCAACCCAGATGAATGCCTTTGCGACTTCCATTCTTTGCAATGGGAGAGCATCCCACTTGAAACCATGCCAAGAACACTTCACACTTTCAAAAATCAAACCCATTTTAGGAGCGACAGTGTTCCAGACCAGCAAAGATGACAATGACTTGGCCTTGTCGATAAAGAATTTCTGCAACTCATGAATAAGGAATTTGTACAGGATGCCATCGGAAGCTAGGTAGCCCCACTACCTTTTACATACCCAGGCAGCGTCTGCCAAATAACCATGAGCAAGCTTTCTTTCGCCTCAACAGTCTGAGGAGAATCCTGAAAAGGAAGTCCGAAATGAAAGCTCATCTAGTGGAGTTCATGGATAAGATGATCCAAAGCAGACACATCGAGCTTGCCCCACCCCAGAGGAAAGAGGAAGAATGCTGTTATCTACCATCCTTTGGCACGTACCACCCATAAAAACCAGATCAGATACAAGTAGTCTTCAATGCCAGCGCGCAGTTTCAAGGCATCTCTCTGAACAAAGTCCTTCTTACAGGACCTGATCTCACCAACAGTTTGCTAAGCATGCTTATCCGCTTCAGAAAGGAAGCTATAGCAGTCATGGCTGATATCCAACAGATGTTTTACTCATTCTACGTCAGGGAAGATCATCGCAATTACCTGCACTTCCTGTAGTTCAGCGATGATCAGCACAACCAACAGATAACAGAATACAGAATGCAAGTGCACGTCTTAGGGAATGGTTCTTCCCCTGCAATCGCTCACTATGGTCTGCAACACATTGCTCGTGTAGGCGAAGCCAAATATGGTGCAGACCCCAAATGCTTTGTAGAATGGGATTTCTACACTGACTATGGCCTAAAATCTGTAGCCACTCCAGTAGAAGCCATAGACCTATTAAAAAGGACATGCCAGATGCTAGCGGTAGCCAACCTTAGGCTGCACAAAATTGCATCCAACAGCGAAGAAGTGTTGGAAGCTTTCAATCCTGAAGACCATGCTAAGGGTTTACAAGACTTCAATTTTGGCACCAATGCCCCTCTTATCCAACATAGTCTTGGTCTGTGTTGGGACTTGAAGAAAGACATCTTCACTTGTAGAGCTCCAGCACAGAACACCGTCTTCACAAGAAAAGGGGTTCAGTCAACAGTGAATAGCTTGTTCAATCCTTTAGGGTTTGCTGCACCTGTAACAGTTCGAGGGAGGCTCCTTCTGCGCGCGCTCTCCCAAAGCACCACAGATTGGGATGAGCCACTTCCACCAGAACAGAAGCAAGACTGGGAGACATGGCGCGGATCCCTAAGTTGTCTCCAAAGCGTCCACGTGCAGCACACATATATTCTCATTTCACCTGCTGCCTCAATGAAGAAAGAGTTGCATGTTTTCTCAGATGCATCAATGAAGGCAATAGCAGCTGTAGGATACATCAGAGTCTATGGCAGGAAGAGCAACATGTCGGTTTCGTCATGGGAAAGGTGAAACTGGCACCACAACAAGGTCACACCGTACCAAGGTTGGAACTCTGTGGTGCCATTTTGGCTGTAGAACTCGCAGATCTGATAACGAAAACGATAGACCTTGAGTTACAACCCACCTCCTTCTATACGGACAGCAAGGTGGTATTGGGCTACATTCAAAACCAAAGCAGATGCATCTATGTCTATGTAAGCAATAGAATGGAAAAGATCAGAAGATCTTCCAGTTCTGAGCAATGGCGATATGTGCCAACAGATCAGAATCCAGTGGACCACGCTACACAGTTCATTCCTGCATCACAGTTGGCAGAATCGATCTGGCTAAAGGGTCCTGAGTTCTTGGCTCGTTCAGACAGCCAGATGTCACAGAGAACAGAACATCACAAGCTTCTAGACCCAAATCAAGATGCTGACGTTCAACCTCAGGTACACAGCAAATCGCTCAGACAGGACAAGAAAATGACAGTCCAGGCCATCTGCTTGTCGACAATGGTCAAGGAGACAGAGAAACTGCCCCTTAACCATTTCCTAGAACCAGCTTGCTTCAAACGCTTCTGCAGATGGAGACCTTCGTATTGGACATAGCAGTGATCATTCATTTTCTGCATTGCGAGATAAGTTTCCCAGACAGCTATCTCCGAGCCGAGAGAGAGAGGGGGGGGGGGAGGATGAAAGGGAGGGAACTGCCAATAATCTTTTCAGCCATCTTCGCCACTCTCTGCACTGCCTTCCTGTCCAGGGCCCTGGTCTCTTCCATGGTGCTCAGCCAGGATGCTGGGGAAGAGATAAGCAGCAACACCAGGACAGGAGTCTTAATAAAGATTCAGAATGGGGAATGTTAATTTTGTTCACCCAGCATTTCGGGGTACATGGTAGTTTGAGTAATGTATAATATTATTCTTCTGTGCTGCCTTCTATGGGTTTTCTAGCTCATCCCAGGCACCTACATGCTTTTTTCTCCTTTGGGGCAGAAAAGAATGGCCTTCATTAAGAAGACACTTTAAAAGTCAGGAGCTCAGTGCCGAAATTCCACATCCTGAGCTTGAATGTGCACAAAAGGAAAAACTGTACTATGTGTGCAGGGGAAAGAACAGGAATGTATATGTTTCTGTGCTCTGGTTATTTTAGGTGGGTGAATTGGTGCATGTTCTGTTCTCATTATACATTACTCTATGTGCAGCTTGACATGCAGCTAAACCCACCTGTCCTCCAATAAAACAGATAGTGTGTGTAGATCTGGATGCTTTATTAAAGGAACAGGATGGATTAAACTGGGAAAAACAGCAATACATAAAATAAGAACTCAAATACAAAATAAGCAGTGTTGAGCTACTGGTGAGCATAACAATAACAAATACAGATAAATCTAAATCTCACCAGTGATGCTTTGTGTATGGGATGTGGATTTTTGTACTCAGATGAACATGTGCCACGGATTACACTGGATTCTTCCTGGTACATCTCTGTTTCCTTCCAATTGCTAAAGGAAATGGAGTCTTGCTTCTCAAGATGCATTTGTTTTGAGAGTGAGGGTTGCTGAGACTCTTAAAAGGGGTGGGTCAGCTTTCAAACAACACAGATTGGTATTTGACCATGGCCACTAGATGGGGCTAGAGAACAATAACAATATTTTGTATTTACACAAATTATATACTGTGTGTGTGTGTGTGTGTGTGTGTGTGTGTGGTCATGACAGTGCAGGTGTCTGTTTAAGAATATGTGGCAGGGTGAAAAGTGGAAAGATTGTCATTGTATGTATGGATACATGCTTTGCCATTTAGCATGTGGAAAAGAGCTGCCCATCCTGGTTTCCATGAACAATAGACTCTTAAGATAATGCATTGAATTTTATGAACAAAATGTAAATGACATTTGAAAATATTAGATGTCTCTGTATTTCATAATTCAGGGGAAAGTAGCACTGATTTCAAAGTTCAATCTGTAGGGAAAGGGAATTCTTTCTTCCTGACTTTTCTATATGTCTTCCATCTTTTCTGATATCTCAATTAAAGTCCTAGGGTGCTGATAGAAGAGTATTCAGTGCATGAACTCTGCTGCATCTTAGTCTTTCCAAAAGACCCCATTTCTTATTGTGCTGCTTTTTATACTAATTTAAATTAATGCTAAAGCAGATCTATACGTTTGTTAGCTTCACACCCTAACACTGTAAAAAAATTTAGAAGAACAATCATGCAATTACATGTAAGTAAAGGCACTAGTTAAATATTTAAAACACTTTGGAAAATGTTCTTTAAAGCAAGCATATCAAGGCAGTGTTAAGAATTTATTTCCTGAAAATTATTTCTTTACAATATTTTTATGCTGCCTATTATGCTATATCTCTCTTCAGAACCAATCATTTAAACAATTTCTTCTAGTAATATCCAAGAGACATGCTTCTTTATTGCCTTGCCTACCTATGGAACAGTTTGAAATGTGGATGGCCCTGTTTCTGCTGTCTCTCAGGGGTCTTTTAAAACCTGAACTTTTCCTATGCATTGAGTCTGGAGATTTTGTGCCCATCTGCATTGTTCTTGATTGGATGAAGTTGGCAATGATATGCTTTATTACTTTTAATGTATGGGTGGCTCAGGTGATGATGGTGGTGATAATTGGGGCTGCGTGACTGATGGTAGTAATGGTCAGGGCTCTCACAATACTGGTAGCAATCAGGGCTCCGACAGTATCGGTGATGGTCTGGACTTCAGTAGCATAGGCGTCTCTCAGGGCTGTCGTAACGTTTACGCCATCTGGAGCTTTTGCGGTGGTAGTGCCTGTCAAGAGACTGTGATGAACAATGCCAGTCAGGGTTTCTCCGAGAGTCAGGACTGTCACAAAGGCATTTCTCGGGGCTGTCATAATGATCCTGCCATCTGGAGCTTTTGCGGTGGTGATGCCTGTCAGGAGACCGTGACGAATGACGCTGATCAGGGTTCTCCAATAGTTGCTTTCGTGTTCTTCAACTCGGATGGAGCAGAGCAACCCAAGCCGCTAGCAGCCAATTGAGTGCTGATGAGGAGGAGAAGAGCATGAGGCCAGCTGGCCAAGTGAGGAGAAGATTGGCAATGGTGGCTGGCTGGCTGGGGAGGGGGGATCATGGAGAGAGAGAAAGAAAGCACAAGGGCATCTCTCTGTCTCTGTCTCTGTCTCTCTCTCACACACACACACATGCACAAACACACTGAGTGGGGGAAGAGGACTGGCAGACCAAAGGCAGTAGAGGAGTGCCAGTGGAAAGCCAGTCAAATAACAATGTCCGTGGTATGTCAGCCATGGTGGGGTGCCTGAGATGCAGTGGGTGTCTTAAGGCAGCCATGTTCATTTGGCTCTCTCCTGCCCTTGGTCTGCCAGTCCTCTTCCCCCACTAAGTAAATAAAAGTGTCTGTGTGTGTGTGTGTGTGTGTGTGTGTGTGTGTGTGTGTGTGTGCGTGTGTGCGTGTGTGTGTGTGTGTGAGAGAGAGAGAGAGAGAGAAGGGAAGGGAAGCGCAAGTGCCTCTGTCTGTCTGTCTGTCTCTCTACAAATGACGGAGGAGGACTGGGAGTCACAGTAGAAGGCTGAAAGAGCCACATGCGGCTCCAGAGTTGTGGGTTGCCAACCCGTGTCTTACGATGTCCTCATGTTCCTGCACATGGGGTACAAATACAGGTGTTTCTGACCTAAACATCTCTGATTCAGTACTTTTGTCTAACATGGGTGGGTCCATTTCAAACAGCTCAACTATACAGCTCTACTGATGAGAACAAATGAGTTTGAAATGGCCATATCAGTCTCCCTTTAATTCTTTGTTAGCAATCCAAAAAATTTACACGAATATGAGCTGTCACTGTTGTGACTACAGCCTGAGGATGGCCTTGGGTTAGGCTGAAACAGGCAATAAGATTTGTCCCGTTTGGGGCCTAGCAAGGTATTCTAAAATACTTAACAAATACTTAACACATATCAACCCTGCCTCTCAGCTAACAAAGCGAGAAAATTTACACACACACACACACACACACACACACACACACATATATATATATATATACACACACACACACACACATACATACACAGGTGAAACTCGAAAAATTAGAATATTGTGCAAAAGTTCATTTATTTCAGTAATGCAACTTAAAAGGGGAAACTAATATATGAGATAGACTCATTACATGCAAAGCAAGATAGTTCAAGCTGTGATTTGTCATAATTGTGATGATTATGGCGTACACCTCATGAAAACCCCAAATCCACAATCTCAGAAAATTAGAATATTACATGCAATCAATAAAACAAGGAGTGTACATAGAACAATATCGGACCTCTGAAAAGTATAAGCATGCATATGTACTCAGTACTTGGTTTGGGCCCCTTTTGCAGCAATTATTGCTTCAATGCAGCGTTGCATGGAAGCTATCAGCCTGTGGCACTGCTGAGGTGTTATGGAAGACCAGGATGCTTCAATAGCGGCCTTCAGCTCTTCCGCATTGTTCGGTCTCATGTCATTCATCTTTCTCTTGGCAATGCCCCATAGATTCTCTATGGGGTTCAGGTCAGGCGAGTTTGCTGGCCAATCAAGCACAGTAATCCCACGGTCATTGAACCAGGTTTTGGTGCTTTTGGCAGTGTGAGCAGGTGCAAAGTCCTGCTGGAAAATGAAGTCAGCATCCCCATAAAGCTCGTCTACAGAAGGAAGCATGAAGTGCTCCAAAATCTCCTGGTAGACGGCTGCGTTGACCCTGGACTTAATGAAGCACAGTGGACCAACACCAGCAGATGACATGGCTCCCCAAATCAACACAGACTGTGGAAACTTCACACTGGACTTCAAGCATCTTGCAGTGTGTGCCTCTCCATTCTTCCTCCAGACTCTGGGTCCTTGGTTTTCAAATGAGATGCAAAAGTTGCTCTCATCAGAAAAGAGGACTTTGGACCACTGAGCAACAGACCAGGTGTGTTTTTCTTTAGCCCATGTAAGACGCTTCTGACATTGTTTGTTGTTCAGGAGCAGCTTGACAAGAGGAATACAACATTTGAAGCCCATGTCCAGGATCCGTCTGTGGGTGGTGGCTCTTGATGCACTGACTCCAGCCTCAGTCCACTCCTTGTGAAAGTCCCCAACACTTTTGAATGGCCTTTTCCTGACAATCCTCTCCAGGCTGCAGTCATCCCTGCTGCTTGTGCACCTTTTTCTTCCACACTTTTCCCTTCCACATAACTTTCTATTAATGTGCTTTGATACAGCACTTTGGGAACATCCAACTTCTTTTGCAATTACCTTTTGAGGCTTGCCCTCCTTATGGAGGGTGTCAATGATGGTTTTCTGCACAACTGTCAGGTCAGCAGTCTTCCCCATGATTGTAATTCCTACTGAACCAGATTGAGAGACTATTTAAAGGCTCAGGAACCCTTTGCAGGTGTTATGGCTTAATTAGCTGAATAGAGTGGGACACTTTGAGCCTAGAATATTGCACCTTTTCACAATATTCTAATTTTCTGAGATTGTGGATTTGGGGTTTTCATGAGCTGTAAGCCATAATCATCACAATTATGACAAACCATGGCTTGAACTATCTTGCTTTGAAATATATACATATCTATCTATCTATCTATCTATCTATCTATCTATCTATCTATCTATCTATCTATCTATCTATATGTTTTCTGAGGTTTTCGCGGGTGTTTGTATGTGGATCTTTGGTTATTCGGGTTTTTCCCCGTGTAGAACTAAAGGTGTAGGCGCAACGTTTCGACGGAATCCCATCCGTCATCATCAGGCTGGTGGCTTTAGCTTCCTTCTTCTGGGAGAAGCAAGTGGCTGTTTGTTCCTCTTTTTTAAACTGCCAGAGGGGGTGTGTTCTGTGGGTGGAGGTGTGCTCTGATTGGGTGGGGGACCAAGTGTGTTCTGATTGGGTGGGAGTGTGTTTTGAATGGTGGGTGTGTTCTGATTGGGTGGGGGTGTGTTCTGAGTGGATGGGCTGGTCTCAGCTGCCAGCTCCAGACCTGAGCTGGTGAGTTGTGCTGCTTTTGTTCGGCTTCGTGTTTGTGGTGGTGCCATGTTTTTATAGTGGGTGTCAGTTTGCTTATTGTGTGGTTTGGAGGGGTTTAAAGTGGCTGATGTTGCAGCTGTAGTTAGGTTTCTGTTTTGTGGTTGTGCCTCGTTATCATTGTGGGTTCGGATTTGCTTTTTGAATGGTTGTGTGGTGGTGATGTCATGTGATGTTATCATGAGTTTGGGTCTGGTATCATTCTTGGTGGTTGGGCCTCGTCTGTCAATCAAGGCGGGTTTCCAAATGGCTGGTAGGCGAGAGGTATCATCTCGTTTGTTCATGCTGTGGGGGTGTTTTTCTATCTCAATGGCTTCTCTGATTATTCTGTTGTTAAAATGTTCAATTTTGGCGATAGTTTTGGTTTTTTTAAAATCAATTTCATGTCCCATGGCTTCAAAGTGTTGGACCAGGGATGAAGTTTGTTCTCCCTTTCTGAGTGAGTTTTTGTGCTCTTCAATGCGTGCACTTATTCTTCTGTTTAAAAAAGAGGAACAAACAGCCACATGCTTCTCCCAGAAGAAGGAAGCTAAAGCCACCAGCCTGATGATGACGCATGGGATTCCGTCGAAACGTTGCGCCTACACCTTTAGTTCTACGTGGGGAAAAACCCGAATAACCAAAGATCCACATACAAACACCCGCGAAAACCTCAGAAAACAAATATCTTACCTCTACGGGGAGGAAATCTACCAGCTAACTAGGACCTACGAAAAATTCGAAGTACGAAGAGCTTCCATTCTGTGTGACCTCACATTCCTACGCAACTGCCGAGATCAAAATTTAATCCCCACATCCTTCCAATTGAAATTCCACTCCAACTCTGCAGCCATCAAACGCATCCTGATAAGAACTGAACTGGCCCTAATCAGAAATGAACTCCACACAAAAAGATTCCTCCTGGACTGAATCAACAGAGACCTCCTCACACTTCACCTCAAACTCAGCAACAAGATCCACCCCACACTTTGGGACAAATTCAAACAAATCGCCGTCTGGAGAGCTGAAACAGAGACTGCCTACAAAACAAACACACACACCAATAAACTCCGAAGACTAAAGGAACGCCAGAAACAAACCCCTCCTCTCCCACAGCAACACATGAAACAAACTCTGCACAACATCTCAGGTAGGATTCTCACCAAAGCCGAAACCAACGTCCTGTCTAAAGGATTTAATTTTGCAGTCGCTCCCAAACACATTCCCACGGAAACCATTATATGCGGAGTCGAATCCAGCCTGACCAAAATTAACCCTGATGACGCCAACAAAAGCAGACTCGAAGTTACCAACATCCTCTGCACCAGCAAACAACCCAAAAGCAACTTACCCAAAGAGGAACAGACAGCACTACTTAACCTAAAAAATGACACCAGCATAATCATTCTGCCAGCAGACAAAGGCAATGCCACGGTGGTAATGAACTCATCTGACTACCATACCAAATTATCCAACCTACTCCGAGACTCCACATACAAACTCCTCAAGACAGATCCCACCACCTACCTGGAAAAAACCACAAAATCAAAAATAAAAGCCACCCCCATCAGTGAAGAGATCCAGAAAACAATCATTCCCAGAGAAAAATCATCCAGATGTCCTAAGCTCTATGGTCTGCCCAAGATACACAAAGAAGGAACCCCACTCAGACCCATAGTCAGCTCCATAGGCTCACCTCTACAAAATCTAGCCAAATTTCTTGCCAAACAACTACAGCCTTACGCAAATTCCATCACCTCACACGTACAAAACTCATTCCAATTCATAGAGATCATAAGTAAACTAAACTTACAGCCCTGTGACCTACTTGTGAGCTTCTATGTCGTATCCCTCTTCACCCAAGTGCCAATCAAAGAAGCCTTGACAGCTATCCTAAATAAATACAACCCCCCAAAACACATCCTAGATCTGACCAACCACTGCCTATCTAACACATACTTCATCTACAATGGACAAAGATACAAACAAATGGAAGGAGGACCCATGGGATCACCCCTTTCACCTGTCATCGCAAACCTCTACATGGAACACTTTGAAACCCTCCCTCTAGAAAAATCCAACCACAAACCCAAACTCTGGCTCAGATACGTAGATGACACCTTCGTAATCTGGCCACACGGCAAAGAAAAACTGGATGACTTCCTCATACACCTCAATAGCCTACACCCCAAAATACAATTCACCATGGAAACAGAAGCTAACAATCAACTTCCCTTCCTTGATGTCTTAGTCTACAAGAAATCCAACGGCTCCCTAGGACACACTATCTACCATAAAAAAACACACACAAACCGCTATCTGAATGCACTCTCACACCACCACCCAGCACAGATCAACTCCGTAGCCAAGACACTCATCTCCAGAACAAAACCTAGCTGACGAACAACACCTAAAAACCGAACTACACACTCTCACTAATGTACTAACAGCCAATGGATTTCAAAGAAACACGATTACCAACTTAATCCGAAGAGAGACACCCACAAAAACCCAAGACAGAGAAAAAGAAAATGGCAAAGCCCTCCTCCCATACTTAAAAGGGACCACAGACAGAATCAGCAAGGTCCTCCAAAAACACAACATCAAAACAGCATTCTACGCAGACAGAAAAATATCCACCATCCTAAGAAACCCCAAGGACATAATTGGGTTAGAAAACCAGGGAGTGTACAAAATCCCATGCACCACCTGCCCCACCACATACATCGGACAGACCAACAGAAGAATAAGTGCACGCATTGAAGAGCACAAAAACTCACTCAGAAAGGGAGAACAAACTTCATCCCTGGTCCAACACTTTGAAGCCACAGGACATGAAATTGTTTTTAAAAAAACCAAAAATATCGCCAAAATTGAACATTTTAACAACAGAATAATCAGAGAAGCCATTGAGATAGAAAAACACCCCCACAGCATGAACAAACGAGATGATACCTCTCGCCTACCAGCCATTTGGAAACCTGCCTTGATTGACAGACGAGGCCCAACCACCAAGAATGATACCAGACCCAAACTCATGATAACATCACATGACATCACCACAACACAACCATTCAAAAAGCAAATCCGAACCCACAATGATAACGAGGCACAACCACAAAACAGAAACCTAACTACAGCTGCAACATCAGCCACTTTAAACCCCTCCAAACCACACAATAAGCAAACTGACACCCACTATAAAAACATGGCACCACCACAAACACGAAGCCGAACAAAAGCAGTACAACTCACCAGCTCAGGTCTGGAGCTGGCAGCTGAGACCAGCCCATCCACTCAGAACACACCCCCACCCAATCAGAACACACCCACCATTCAAAACACACTCCCACCCAATCAGAACACACCTCCACCCACAGAACACACCCCTTCTGGCAGTTTAAAAAAGAGGAACAAACAGCCACATGCTTCTCCCAGAAGAAGGAAGCTAAAGCCACCAGCCTGATGATGACGGATGGGATTCCGTCGAAACGTTGCGCCTACACCTTTAGTTCTACGCGGGGAAAAACCCGAATAACCAAAGATCCATATGTATATGTGTATATATATATATATATATATATATATATATATATATATATATATATATATATTGTGTGTGTGTGTGTGTGTGTACACATATATATATGGGACGTGGTGGCTCAGTGGGTTAGGACGCTGAGCTTGTCAATCAGAAGGTCAGTTTCCCCTTTTAACTTGCATTACTGAAAAAATGAACTTTTGCACGATATTCTAATTTTTTGAGTTTCACCTGTATATATATATATATATATATATATATATATATATATATATATATATATATATATATATATATATATATATATATAGGGACGTGGTGGCTCCGTGGGTTAGGACGCTGAGCTTGTCGATCAGAAGGTTGGCAGTTTGGCGGGTCGAATCCTGAGTGCCGCATAACAGAGTGAGCACCTGTTACTCGTCCCAGCTTCTGCCAACCTAGCAGTTCGAAAGCACGTAAAAATGCAAGTAGAAAAATAGGGACCACTACGGTGGGAAGGTAACAGCGTTCTGTGCACCTTTGTCATCTAGTCATGCCAGCCACATGACCATGGAGACGTCCTCGGACAAGCGCTGGCTCTTTGGCTTTGAAACGGAGATGAGCACCGGACCCTAGAGTTGGAAACGACTAGCATGCATGTGCGGGGGTATGTATGTATGTATGTATGTATGTATATGTATGTGTGAGTGTGTGTGTGTGTGTGTGTGTACACATATATACTCATATATATATATATATGAGGGACGCGGTGGCTCAGTAGGTTAGGATGCTGAGCTTGTCAATCAGGAGATCGGCAGTTTGACTCAAGGACTTCAACTCCCAGAATTCCTGAGCCAGCATGGCTCAGCTTGGAAACCTCTCCCTTTCCCCTCAGCATGGCTGGCTCAGGAATTCTGGGAGTTGAAGTCCACGAGTCATAAAAAAGCGCCAAGATTGCCTAGCAATAGGCTTTCAGAGGGAGCTCTTTTTTTGTAAAAAAAAAAAAAAAAAAGGTTCCAGAACGCCGTTCTGAGTGTTCTATGAGAAAAAAAGCCCTGAGGAAAAGTATGGTTTAAACTGATTTGGCTATTTTAGGAATATCTAATATGTTGGGGACCATGACTGTAATTGTGTTTCATTTATAATGCTATTATGCTTCCCAGATACATTTTATTTTATTTACATCTTTATTATTTTCATAGTGCATAACTCTGTAACACAGATTTTGCAATCACTAAATTTTTCCGTTTGGATATACCCCAGGTCATTTACCTGATTTCATCTATTCACTTTATTTCCATATAGTTGATACATTTATATATAGTTTATAGCCATATTATTGTAGAAGCCTTTGGGGATTTATCATTGCCTATTACCACTTTACAGTTGTTTATGTGTCCATTTGTCTTACGCTTTTATTCTGTTTCTATGTATTTATGCTGCAACCTGTGAGTATTTTTGTTGAATGGTAGTGATTGTGGTAGTAGTAGAGAAGGAGGAAGAAAAAGAAGAGGAATAATTTGTCTATAGGGTGATTTAATTATGAACTCTTCACGTATAAGGTAATTAACAATATATCTGGAGTTAGACATTTCATATCTGCATAATTGTGTTATATATTATATTAGCACTGCTACATCTTGTTTCTTTCTGTCTCATTAACTCCAGCACAACTTTCTAATTTTATTTTTAAGTTATACTGTTCAATTATGCCTATTAGACTAAAGGTTTCAAGCATGACAGGATGTGTAAGATACTATACCACAAACTGTTTAACTCTTGCCAGGGTTTCCCATGAGAAGATTCATTTTCTCTTTGCAAAATTATTCATGGAATATGAAGGCCCATTGTACTGTAATTTTCTTGAATCTGAAGATTCAAATTAAACTTGAAAGTTTCAGTTCCCTGTTTCAAATAATGTGTATAAAAGAAAACTTTGTATTCAGTGATTCCCATAACAGTTTGGGTTTCTTTGTGTTCTTTAATTATTATGTCTAACTGCTATTTATCATTTCTCAATGTTATTTAATCTTTTCTCCACTGAACGAAAATGAAAGGCCTTTGTTCTTCTTTATTTGATATTCCCTCATATTTGATATGACTCCTGAAAATGTGACCAGTATTTCTAACATTTAAATTTATTTTTATACTGTAATTTATCTTCAGATCATATACATGTTTTCCTAAAAAAATCAATCTCCCTCCCCCACTCTTGCTAACAATTTTCTCTCCTCAAATATTTACAATAACAATACCTATTTATCCACAAGTAATATTGATTTAATGAGGGATGGAGTGGGAAATGGGACTGGTCTGAGGGCAGATTTAGCCCTCCACATATCCTGGAGGGCATGAAGGTGGGACATAATGTAGTACTATCAAAAGTATCTTAAATTCCACCACCTGGTTCATCTATTTTCTCTGGCTTGGAGAATCTAGTATCTGTAGCTGTTCACCCAAATTAAAGTTGTGGACCATAAACCACAGGCAGTTGGCTTACTTTGTTGCCTGGATTTTTTGTCAGATCCTCAGGAATTGCCAAACAACTTGCTGGTTGCTGAGGATGGCAAAAGTGCTTGGGGCAAGTAATTCCTAGCAACCCACCAATAAACTGTTCAGTAGACTTTCAAGAACTGGCATTCCTTAGTATAGTATGGACACAATCCCTCCTTCACCCTCAGGATTTCTGCTTTTCCACTACCAGTCAAGAGTGAGATCAGCAGGCTTGCTGGGAGGGAGAGATCAAGTGGTGGGATTCAGCCAGTTTGCACCACTTCGGCAGAACCTGTAGCTAATTTTTTGTTGTCCAGACCCAGAATGGACTTTCGGAAGCAGCACCCACAAATTTGAAGCCCACCACTGGAGAGATTCTCCTGCTGTGAAGGAGTATATGTATATTGGCAGTTACTAACCTGTCACCAGGTCTGGGCATTGTGATTGATGCTTTGGCAGCACCTAGCCAGCTTGATTTCACAAAGCTGAACAAGTTTGGGTTTAGCTAGAACTAGGATGAAGGATACAGGAAATCTGAGGGCTACAGATTAGACTGGAAAACTTTAAAAAATCTAAAACAAGCAAACCATTAAACCATTATACACCCCCCACAAAACCCCCCCTCCAAACTAGTCCTGGGAAAAAGCAGTGGCAAACCACTTCCATACTTTTTTACACAAGTTAAATGAGAAAAGTCTTAGAATACATTAAAACTTTTTTTAATCAGAAACAATGGGCTTTCAATGCTTTGTGGGATTCTGATCTAAGACACATATCTTTCTTGACTACTTGGATTTGCATAATTTGGAGCTTAAAATGACAAGTTTACCTGAGAAAATATATAACTTTCAGAAGTCTGCATTGTAATAGAAAATTCAGCAGAATAGAGAACAACATTAGAGGTCCAACCATTTCTTCAGTTATGGTTAGATTTCAGCTTTATAAGAAAGAGGAACAGAGAACAATAAAAAAGAAAGACCTTTCATAAGAAATTTGAATTGTAGACCAGATTTATTGACAGGATCATAACCATAAAAAGAAAACTTGATAGGTTTGATTGTGGGAGGAGAGTTTTCCTTACAAAACCTACACTTGTTATCGGCAGCAGTAGAGCTGAAAGTTAGCAGCAGAGGAACATTAATGGAAGGCACATATTTTATTGCAATTTCATTAAGTTTTCTTTAATCAGTCAGGTCATACTGCATCTTTGTGGCCTTTATTCAATTTCCTTCTGTCGTTGTTAATCCTAAGTATCACACTTTCTTATCAACAATGAAAGGGGAGGGGCTTTGTTTAGGGGTGGGAATAGTTCCTTTGGGTCTAACAGAATTATGTAAACTGGGAACTGAACCTGGTCACTGTCACTTTTAGCAAGATCAGGGGGAAATGTCCTGGAATAAGCTCTTAACTCATTTTAGCCCTAACACGCATTGATTAGAATACAGCATAGTCCCTAAATCAGTGTTTTTCAACCTTTTTTGGGCAAAGGCACACTTGTTTCATGAAAAAAATCACGAGGCACTCCACCATTAGAAAATGTTAAAAAATTTAACTCTGTGCCTATATTGACTATATATAAAGTAATTCTCTTGAATAGGAATCAAATAAACACAAAGAAAGTATTTTATAATTACTTTATTATGAAATAGTAAGTAAACAGAAATATGAAAAATTATAAAATACTTTATTCAGTGCGCAACCTGGGCCTATTTGGCTGAACACAAAGCTGATATTCTGGCTGGAATCGAAGAAAGACACACACGTAGCTCTTCGTCAACAGCTCTCAGTCTCTCTCTGTATTTAGTTTTTATAGCAATCATGCTTGAAAAGCTCATCTCACACAGATATGTAGTGGAAAATGGGAGCAATGTCAAAATAGCTTTGTTTGCCAGAAGGGGGAACTCCTTGGCAGTATACAACCAAAAACTGTCCAAAGGTAGATCAGCAAATCTTAGCTTGAAACCACGATTTTGTCTCAGTTCAGTTAGTTCCTCCTGCTCCTGCCCCATCAAAAACCACACTTTCGATGTCTGCAGACATGTCATTAATACGTCTGGAAATTGTGTTGTCTGAGAGAGGGACTTTGGCTATTTCCTTAGCTGCTTCAGGTCCGAGCATCTCCTCTACAATAGCTTTGCAGGCGGGAAGTATTAATGTCTCTGCCACAGTGTGCGACTTTTTTGACTTGGCTATAAGTTCAGCAACTTGATAGCTAGCTTTAAGAGCTCTTTCATTTACCTTTGTGGTTTTTCTCATGAAAGTTGCCGGTTTTCCCGTGTTTTCACGCAGGCGAACAAAATAGTCCGCATTCTTGTTTTGAAGCGAAGGGTGTTTCGTTTGGAGATGGCGTTTAAGTTTGCTTGGGACTATAGCACTGTTAGCTAGCTTTTCACCACACACCACGCACAGTGGAGTTGGTTTGTTTGCATCTCCGGTGAAAGTAAATGGACTGTCTTGAGGGACGACAGGAGACAGTAGGCACGGTCCAAACAAAACATTTATTGGGCAGAGGTCCCGGGCGAGGCACCGCTGGGAATCCCCCGTATTTATAGTAAACAGGGACAACAACAACAATAGCAAGAACCAATAAACAGATGGGGTTCTCCCGCCTAACAAGGACGCCCAATAAGAAGGAGACCGGCTAAAGGTAGGCGCGGCTGTTAGCGGCTTGTTGCCGGGGCCAGCTGGCAGCTTTGACAGCTCCGGCAGAACTGCGCATGCGCGGTTCTCTTGAGTTTGACAGCTGTCAGTGTACTGCGCATGCGCGGCAGTTTGACAGCTGTCAGAGTCGGCCGGTTTGACAGCTGTCAGTGTACTGCGCATGCGCGGCAGTTTGACAGCTGTCAGAATCAGCCGCTTGCCGCGTTTATGGGGAGGGAATGCCGCGGCAGCCTTTTGACGGCTGTCAACGGCTGCCGGGGATTCCTTATAGTTGTGAGGGAAGTGTGTGTGTGTGTTGAATATATTACAGTAAATCCAAATTTAAATATAGCTTTCGCTATATTGCCTTGAGCTAACCATCTTTGCTTTCTTTTGATCCCCACTCAAACTTGGGCTCTCATCTGGCTCCAAATTTTGTTCAGAGTCCAGTTCTTTCCTTTTCAAAAACTTGTCGATCACTGCAGTATCTCACTGTCACTCAGTACTTACTGCACTTGTCTCCTCCAGATAGCCGCTGTCCGTCACACTCAGCACTCTTCTGCGCATGTCTCCATCCAGATCCATCAGTCAGCGCTCTTCTGCTCTTCTGCTCATGTTTCCTCCAAATCCAGATCCATTGGCGCTCTTCTGCTCATCGGTAGAAGAGGTATAGAATCAAAATCATATGAAATATTAGTACTGCTTTATAAAGTCTTAGTAAGGCCACACAGTATCCAGTTTTGGTCACCACTTTACAAAAAAGATGTTGTGACTTTGGAAAAAGTTCAAAGAAGAGCAACTAGATGATTAAGGGCCTGGAGACAAAAACATATGAAGAATGGTTGCAGGAATTGGGTATGGCCAATTTAGAGAAAAGAAGGACCAGGGGTGACATGAGAGCAGTATTCCAGGATTTAAGGGGCTGCCACAAAAAAGAGGGGGTCAACCTATTCTCCAAAGGACCTGAAGGCAAGACAAGAAACAATGGATGGAAACTATTCAAGGAGCAAAGCAACCTGGAATTAAGGAGAAACTTCCTAACAATGAGAACAGTTAATCAGTGGAACAACTTGCCTCCAGAAGTTGTGGGTGTTCCAACACTGGAGGCTTTTAAGAAGAGATTGGACAGTCACTTGTCTGAAATGGTATGTCAGGGGTCCCCAGACCCCAGTCCGTGGACCAGTACCAGGCTGTGGCATTCCAGCAACCGGTCCGCACAAACAAGCAAAGCCCCATCTGTGGGATGCAGGCAGCATACAAAACCATGCACCCTCCGGTCCGTGGAAAAACCTCTCTCCACGGAACCGGTCCCTGGTGCCCAAAAGGTGGGGACCTCTGGTATAAGTGCTTGAGCAGGAGTTTGGACTAAAGACCTCCAAAATCCCTTCCAACTCTGTTATTCTATGTAATGTTGCTTATGTGCAGCAAGTGAATTTTAAGCCACCCAAAGACACTTTGCAGATTGAGCTGGGCCGAATATAAATGTCATAAAAAATAAATGTTTTATTAAGCAGAGCAGGCAAACAAGTGTGTGCTGGTTTACCTTTAAGCGTTCTTCATTAATATCTCATGTTCAACAATCAGTGCTATGCAAATCTAGAAGAAAATGTTCTGTCATTTAAGCCATCAATTTTAATCAGTTGATGCAATCAGTATTCAATTAATCACACAACTCCATCCTCTCATTTCCTTTGAAAGAGAGGACGAGTTGCTGATGTACTTTTAAATGGAATATTAGAGAAAGCCTTGTACCACAGGTAATCTTTGACTTATAACCATTTATTCAGTGATCATTTGAAGTTACAAGGGCAGTGGGGGGAAAAATGACAAGATCATTTTTCACACTGCAGCCTCCCCAAAATCCAGATGCTTGGCAACTGTCTCACATTTATGACAGTTGCAGGGTCCTTTTGTAACCTTTTGACAAGCAAAGTCAACGAGGAAGCCAGATTCACTTAATGACCGGGCGACTAATTTAACAACCCGTTTGATTTGCTTAGCAACGGTGGCAAGGTAGGTTGTAAAATGGGGCAAAGCTCACAACAGCTGTCTTGCTTAGCAACGTAAATTTTGGGCTCAATTGTGGTCGTAAGTCGAGGGTTATATTAGTAAATTAGGCTTGTGAAATATTAATTAGATGGCTACCTTTTACGTATATTATTTGGGCTACAGCGAAACAATTCACTAATATTCCTGAATTACTGTAGCGAAGTAATATTATTTAAGACTATCACTCTGTCCTTATTATCTGGATTACAGAGACCATTCAGTAATATTCCTGAATATATTAGCGAATTATTGTGGTGAGGTAACTCACCAATATTAATCAATTGCTGATAATGAAATAATATTGCAGATATTTTGGTTTGTTTGAACTGGATCCCCTTCTTTTGCAGTGTACTGTATAAATGGTCTTTATGGGGGTGGGAGGAATGCTGGCTCGGTTTTTCTCTCAGGCCAGGCAGGCCCACCTCGCAGGGTTGTTGTGGGGAAAATAGGATCAGGCAAATTTGCTACCTTGAGTTATCCCAAATACATAAAAAGCAGGATAAAAATTCCATCAAGGCGAAATAAAAATTAATAAATTAAATAAAAACGCACCTCACGGCAAAGCGCCGAGCCGTGGATTCCCCTCAGAACTGCTGAGGGACCAACCCGGGCTGACCCAGAAACATGTGAACGCGGCCCCGGACTTTTTTCGCCTCACCACTGGTCTCCCTAGGCTTCGGGCACTCACTCCCATCATCACCAGCCCACACCTTCCTCTGCTCACCAATTGCTGCCGCCACCGGGCCGCAACCAAAATGGCACCCACCCGGCTTCCTCAGCGCGAATAATGGACCACGCATGCGCTACAACGCAGAGCGCGGGGAAAGACTCGCGCCTGCACAAAGAGGGAGGGCCGCCCTTTTCTTCCTATTGGCCAGAGCTGCTGTGGGCGGAACTCTCTCTTCCGGAACGCCCCCGTCGCGTGGCTTTAGAAGCTTGTAAAAACTATGCGAGGTTTGGTTCTTCCTTGACCAAGAAACGTGGTTTATCATCACTCAGGTTTTTCCCATCGTTCAGCTTTTGTATAAATCTGCTTGGGGATTGCTTATGGTGCGGTGATCGCTTTCATCAATATTTTTATTTTTCTTTTGCAGTCAAGGCTCTTGCAATTGTTATTTGTGTATATTGAGAGCTATATGCAACGAAAATCTCATTTTAATGTATGCCGATTTATTTATAGTACAATAAAGTTCTTATTGTATTTTCTGTAAACATAAAAGGGTGCAACTTGGACTTTAGTAAGACATTTGATAAAGTAGACCACAACCTACCACTTGATAAGATAGGAAAATGTGGGCTAGCCGCACCAGATGGATTTGTAGCTGGCTGACCGGCAGGCAAAGTCCATGTGTGGTCCTCAATAGAACCGCATCTACATGGAGGGAAGTGTGTAGTGGGGTGCCCCAGGGCTCTGTTCTGGGCCCAGTGCTCTTCAACATCTTCATCAGTGATCTGGACGAGGGGATAGATGGGGAACTCATCAAATTTGCAGGCGACACGAAGCTGGCAGGAACAGCCAACACTCCAGAAGACAGGCTTAAGATACAGCAGGATCTTAACAGACTTGAACATTGGGTGCTATCTAACAAAATGAAATTCAATGATGGAAAAAAGTAAGGTTCTACATTTAGGCAAGAAAAATCAAATGCACAGGTATAGTATAGGTGGTACCTTGCTCGATAGTAGTAACTGTGAGAGAGATCTCGGAGTCCTAGTGGACAATCACTTCAATATGAGCCAGCAGTGTGCTGCAGCTGCCAAAAAGCCAACACAATGCTAGGCTGCATTAACAGAGGGATAGAATCAAGATCGTGTGAAGTGTTAATACCACTTTACAATGCCTTGGTAAGGCCACACTTGGAATACTGCATCTAGTTTTGGTCACCACGATGTAAAAAAGATGTCGAGACTTTAGAAAGAGAGAAGAGCAACAAAGATGATTAGGGGACTGGAGACTAAAACATACAAAGAACGGTTGCTGGAATTGGGTATGTGTAGTTTAATGAATCTAATGGCAGAAAGTGAAGAGGAACTAAAGAGCCTCTTGTTGCGAGTGAAGAAGGAGAGTGCAAAACTTGGGTTGAAACTAAACATTAAGAAAACCAAGATCATGGCATCTGGCCCTCTCAACTCCTGGC
This sequence comes from Vipera ursinii, assembly GCF_947247035.1. Taxonomy (NCBI): domain Eukaryota; kingdom Metazoa; phylum Chordata; class Lepidosauria; order Squamata; family Viperidae; genus Vipera; species Vipera ursinii. The sequence continues at coordinate 49,553,447 of NC_139517.1, forward strand.
AAATAGATGGGGAAGAAATGGAGGTAGTGACAGATTTTATTTTCCTGGGCTCCAAGATCACTGCAGGTGGGCACTGTAGCCAAGAAATTAAAAGACGCTTGCTCCTTGGGAGGAAAGCCATGGCAAATCTAGACAGCACACTAAAAAGCAGAGACATCACCCTGTCCACAAAAGTGCGTATAGTCAAAGCTATGGTCTTCCCAGTTGCAATGTATGGCAGTGAAAGCTGGACCATAAGAAAGGCTGAGCGCCAAAGAATTGAAGCCTTTGAACTATGGTGCTGGAGAAGACTCCTGCGAGTTCCTTGGACTGCAAGGCGATCAAACTGGTCAGTCCTAGAGGAGATCAACCCTGACTGCTCTTTAGAAGGCCAGATCCTGAAGCTAAAACTCAAATACTTTGGCCACCTAATGAGAAGGAAGGACTCACTGGAGAAGAGCCTCATGCTGGGAAAGGTTGAGGGCAAGAGAAGAAGGGGACGACAGAGAATGAGGTGGCTGGATGGAGTCACTGAAGCAGTAGGCGTGAGCTTAAATGGACTCCAGAAGATGGTAGAGGACAGGAAAGCCTGGAGGAACGTTGTCCACAGGGTCGCGATGGGTCGGACACGACTTCACAACTAACAACAACAAAGTTTAATGAAAAGGACTGTGTGTGTGTAACATGATAACTAGTGTTCCAATATCTCAGGGGTTGCCACAAAGAAGAGGCAGTCAAGCTATTCTCCAAAGCACCTTGAGGATAAGAAAGATCTAACAAAATGGATTATAGAGCTGCCAGGAGAATTACTGTTTGGGAGATAAAAAATGCACATCCTACCTAATTTGTCTTTCCTATTCCCAACAACCCTGACAAAAATAGGGAACGGTTGCTGGAATTGGGTATGTGTAGTTTAATGAAGAGAAGGGTGAGGGGTGACATGATAGCAGTGTTCCAATATCTCAGGGGCTGCCACAAAGAAGAGGGAGTCAAGCTATTCTCCAAAGCACCTGAAAGCAGGACAAGAAGCAATGGATGGAAACTAGTCAAGGAGAGAAGCAACCTGGAACTAAGGAGAAACTTCCTGACAGTTAGAACAACTAACCAGTGGAACAACCTGCCTCCAAAGGTGGTGAATGCTCCAACACTGGAGGTTTTTAAGAAGAGACTGGACAGCCATTTGCCTGAAATGGTATAAGGTTTCCTGCCTGAGCAGGGGGTTGGACTAGATGACCTCCAAGGTCCCTTCCAACTCTATTCTGATTTTCTAAGATGATAAACTCCAGATGATAAATGTATAGACATGAGGGTGGAGCATCATGAATTCTAGCAAGTAGGTGAGGGCTTTTCTATGTGACAATTTCCAGGAAGAGGATGATGAGGGACTTTTGAGATGGGGCTGGCATAGTGCTGTGTGGTGATCTTTATGATGCGCTCAGAACACATCATACAAAGACCCTGTTTATATTTAAACCCAGCCCAGGACTTTAGCTATCTGGATTTTTTTTTTCCAGTATAGAGCTGGCAGCTCCATGTTTTGGCATTTTAGCTCTTCAGAAATTGATTATACTTCTCGGCAAAAATGCCCCTTTGATCTTAGTTTTCTTTATTATCTGGAAAATCTTGAAAACTTTCACAGTGTGGCGTGTGGCTTTTGAGCTGATCCAAAGCAGCTTGAAATTCCTCTTGGACCCTCGTCAATGGTTTCCCAAGGCAGAATCTGTAAGTTTTTGAGACATCTGTGCCATAGGGAAGAAGTCATAGGGAGAAAAATGTGACTTTTCTTAATAAGATGAATTCAAGGCCTGAGTCTTACGTCTGTAGTTGAATATGCTGAAGAAACCTGGTGTATAACAGACTAACAGACTTGGAAGGGACCTTGGAGGTCATCTAGTCCAACCCCCTGCTCAGGCAGGAGACCCTATACATTTCAGACAAGTGGCTGTCCAGTCTCTTCTTAAAAACGTCCAGTGTTGGAGAGCATTCACAACTTCTGGAGGCAAGCTGTTCCACTGGTTAATTGTTCTAACAGTCAGGAAATTTCTTCTTAGTTCCAGGTTGCTTCTCTCCTTGATGAGTTTCCCATCCGTTGCCTCTTCTTCTGCCTCTGGGTGCTTTGGAGAAGAGGTTGACACACACCCCTATTCTTTGTGGCAGCCCCTCAAATATTGGAACAGGGCTTTTCAACCAGTGGTTCGGGTACCACCTGTGGTACACTGGCACCTGGCAAGTGGTACGCGACCATCCTAGAAAAGTAGTGGGGGAGGGGAATGAGCTGAACCGGTGGCAGCACCGCACAAGCCTGAGCGAAACATGGCTGGAGCTGCAGGGCTGTCAGGGCTCAGCGGAAGCACCAGGATCAGCACCAGGCTCCAGCTGGAGCTTGGCGCTGATCCCGGTGCTTCTGAGCCCAGAAGAAGCGCCGATCAGCTGGAATGTTGCAGCATCTCCAGGGTCTTGTGATTTATATTCAGAGTCTTGGCAACTGATTCATATTTATGACGGTCACAGTATCCCGGGGTCATGTGAAGTGACCAAAACCTGCTGCAACCACCCAGCAGAGGGGGAGAAATAAAAACCAAACAGCCCCCCACCCCCACTGCCAATCCTCAACAGAAATGCTCACAACAATGAAAACCTCGGAGAGGAGGAAGAGCGCCACCAGGTGGGCAGGCAGGTGTCTTGCTTGGTTGTGGCTTGGGGGGCACTTTTTCAGTGCCATTGTAACTTCAAACAGTCACTAAGTGAACTGTTGTAAGTCAAGGCCTACCTGTACTTCATCACTTTTTTCCTTTTTTTTGTCATCAAGTTTTTGACACCTTGCTAGGCGATTGGTGGTACTCGGATGTTGCCATATCCTAAAAGTGGTACAATGGGTGAAAAGGTCGAAAAGCCCTGAGTTAGAACATTGGGTGTTTCCTTTGCTGTCCTTTCATGACCCAGCATTCAGAGGCCTGCAAGTGACCAGAGAGAGAGTGGGCATCTGGACACATTCACTGATCCCTAAGTCCTGGTCATCACTTAGAGAAAAGATTTTCTTTTTTCTGTCTCTTTGCAGGTTCAGCAGAAAAGTGAGGCCAGCCTGCAGGAAACTGAAACTATCGGAAAAGGTTTTAAGTTTTTCCAAGCATTTAACCCACCAGTTTGTTGCAGTACTTTTTCTGTCTGTCTGTCTGTCTATCTATTCATCTTTCTCTCCATCCCTCTATCTCTCCATCTCTGTCTGTCTGTCTATCTATTCATCATCTTTCTCTCCATCCCTCTATCTCTCCATCTCTGTCTGTCTTTCTGTCTATCTATCTATCTATGTATATCTATCTATCTATCTATCTATCTATCTATCTATCTATCTATCTATCTATCTATCTATCTATCATCTATCTCTATCTATCTATCATCTATCTATCTATCTATCTATCTATCTATCTATCTATCTATCTATCTATCTATCTATCTTTATCATCTCTCTATTTCTTTATCTCTCTATCTCCCTAGCTAGCTATCATCTTCTCCCTCTCTCTGTCTCTTTCTTCTGTTCCCTTGTGTCCGCTTCTGGGCAAGGCCCTGTAGTTTTCTTGCCAAGGTTTTTCATAAGTGGTTTGCTATTCCCTGCTTCCAAGGGCTGAGAGGAAGTGGCTAGCCCAAGGCCACTCATCTGGCTTTGTGCCCCAGGCAGCATTAGAACTCAGGATCCCAGATTCCGGATTCTAGCCTGATGCTATCATCATGACACCTAACTGTATCCCAAGAATATGGATCACTTCACCAATGAGCTTGTCATCCTTGCCAAGGGCGATCCTCTCTGTTTCGTTCCAATTTTGCTTTTCTCTAAAAATGCCACCCAGGACAGCTTACCTTGTATTAATCAAGGCATATCCATCAAAAGTAATCAACAGCACCTTACTCCAGGACTAACCATTTAAAATGAATGAAAGGCACTATTTAACTTAAAACAAAGGCAGTAGAACTGGGCATACAATGACTCCTCAAGTTATAACCATAATCAAAACTGCGATTATGGCCGTAAGTCATTGTGCTTGTAAGTCAAGGCATCACAAGACTGGAAACGCTTTTTTAACATTTTATGCGGCGGTTGTTAAGTGACTGCTGTGTTTGTTAAGCAGAGTCCGCAATTTTAAGTGAATTAGTTTTCCTCAATGTGGAAGTCAGATTCACTTGACAACTGTGTGACCAACTTTACAATTGCAGTGCTTCATTTAACAACTGTAGCAAGAAAGCTTGTCAAAATGGGACAAAAATCACCCAACCAATGTCTTTCTTAGCAACAGAAATTTTGGACACAACCGTAATCGTAACTTGAGGACTACCTGTAATCAGCGTAAGAGTTTGGCTCCCAGAGTCATGGATGCCGAAGGTTTTCGAGAAAAGATGGGACAACCATTTGTTCAGGATGGTATAAGGTCTCCTGCCTTGAGCAGGGGACTAGATGACCTCAAAGGTCCCTCCGAGTCCTAAGATTCCTTGATTCAGCTGAAACATTCACCCCGTGTCCTCTTAGAGAAATAGCTTGCAAGCCGCCCTCTTCAACCGAGCATGGAACAGAATAACAGAGTTGGAAGACATCCTGGAGGTCTTCTAGTCCAACCTCCTGCTCAAGTAGTAGACCCTACTTCATCCTGGACAAATAGTTGTCCAATCTCTTCTTAAAAACTTCCAGTAATGGAGCACCCACAGTTTCAGGAGGCAAGCCATTCTACTGATTAATTAATAGAGCTGGAAGGAAACTTGGAGGTCTTCTAGTCCAACCTCCTGCTCACGCAGGAGACCATATCCCATTCTGAACAATTGGCTGTGTCCTTAAAAGCCTCCAGTGATGGAGCATCCACAACTTCTGAAGGCCAGCTGTTCCACTGATTAATTGTTCTAACTATCAGGAAATCCCTCCTTAGTTCTAGGTCAGGGGTAGGCAACCTCGGCTCTTTTATGACTCATGGACTTCAACTCCCAGAATTCCTGAGTCAGCATAGTTGAAGTTGAAGTCCATGAGTCATAAAAGAGCCGAGGTTGCCTACCCCTGACCTAGGTTGTGTCATGTAGCACCACCTGGGCCCCTTAGCCGTTTTACCTTTAGATGGGACAGGCAAAGATGTTCCCCAAAGAGGTCCAATGTTGGGACAATTCTTCTCTGCAGGGACCACAGAAGACAGTGTCCGGCTGACGACCTACCAGCAACCTCTCCCCAAGCTTATCCTTCTTGGTCTCAGGACCCCCCAGACTCGTAGCCCCTGCCTCTCCTTTGACTTGTCAGCCATGGGTCAGATCGAAGTAACTTTGCAACGGGGTCGCTTGGTGTCCCTCTGGGGCCTGGGGCTAATGTACGTGGAGACATTGGCAGCTATGTGTCCTGGAGGACCTTTGTCTTCAGTCAGGTTCAAAGAGATTCCCGCTGAGTTTTCAGAAGTAAAGTCTCTGTTTTTCAAAAATGCGGTCAGAGAAAACTTAGAAATGCATGTTAAGAAGAAGAGACTACAACATGAGTGGGGATATTCTACCCTGGTCCAGATATCCCTTAGAAGCTTAATTGGAGAACCACCCAAGTGGCATCGCGATCTTCCAAAGGCGGTGACTCAGATTTCCTTGCTTCATCTAGAGTTGCATTTCCTTTCTGAGAAAGTCAAACAAAACCTGGAGCTCCACATTCAACGGCTAAAGTTACAGCAAAAGTGGGGCATCCCTCAGAAAGTCCATCAGTTTGTAAAGTTTTTTCACTCACTACTTCCAGAGGAGAAACCTCAAGCCACATTTGGAGAAACTCAGGTGGAGAGTGGAAGGTGGGAAGAAACCAACATTCTCCTCCCAAATAACACGGGATGTCTAGAAGATCTGCTTAGATATACTCTGGAGACTCACCTCAAGAAAATATTTCTGGAGATTAAGTTCCAGTTAATAAGATATAAGACGTTTTATGGCCCCATCGAACATGCTTTTCTTCCTAAATGTTCCCTTGTGTCCTCAGAAATCAAACCCAGGCCATCTTGCTTGTATTTTCTGGAACAGGACATTGTGGAAAAGATGAACTTGAACATTAAATGCAAACAATTAATGCATCTTTGGGGTCTTCCCAGTATCTACACTAAATCCTTAAACAAGATGTTTGGTAATGTTATTGTAGGAAGACCACCACTAGAGATGTCCAAGCTCAGGAGGTGGACTCTGGAGAAGAATGTTGGCCAGGAGAGTCAAACAGCCAATGTAATGGATTCCAGAACAAAAGAACTGAGATTCTCAAGGACAGGTCCATGTTTTGTCCAAACAGAGATTTTGGACCTTCTGGAGATGCACATTCAGCGCAAGAAGTTACAGCATGAATGGGGATTACCATCCATGGTTCAAAAATCTCTTCAGGCCTTTGCTGCACTCCCTTTAGAACCAGAACGGCTCCTGGAGGGACTTGGCATTGCCATCACCGCTTCATGGGGTGTATTAAAAGTGACAATTAAAATAACCAACAGCTTGTTCTTCTTGGGTCTTGTGACGCAGAAACTACTGGAGGCTCACATGAAGAACCGAACTGCAGTCCATCGATGGGGTCTTCCCAAGCGTGTCCAGGAGTCACTGAAAATGTTTCTGCCCCCAGGTTGAGGGCGACCAGGGTCAAGCCGAAACCCCACGGCATGCCTACAACCGACTCTTCCAGACTGCCTCAAAGCCATGGCACAAAGCAGAAGACATACATCATGTAACCACAGTCAAGAGGGCTCTCCCCAAAGGTGATCTTCTAGGAGAAAGATCCCCAGGAAAAATCTCAAGGTCTGGGAGAGAAAAGATGGCACTTGATGAAGAGACCACCCCGATGTCCCTTAAACAGGAAGACCTGGAATTTATGGGATTACATGTACAATACAAGAGGATCCAGCACGAGTGGGGATTACCTGCTCTTGTACACAAATCTCTACAGGCTTTTGCACCAGTCCCACCTGAGCCTCAGAAGAGGTCCTTCAGAGGTCCAGGTCTACAGAGATTGGGAGATGGAAGAAAAACACACAGGGGGGTACAAGTGCCATCGTCTCTGAGTAAAGTACTGGTCCCTCCCCATTGTTTGCATTTTTTTAGTCAAGATGCAAAAGATCACCTGAAGTCCCATCTGAGGAATTGGATCAGGGAACATAAATGGGGCCTTCCTCAACTGATCCAAGATTCGTTGAGAGCAATGGTTCCTCCTCCACAGGTCACTGATGAAAAACCCCACTGTGAACGTCATTTCAGATTCCCACTGCAAGAGGGAGCTCATGCTTCCCATTCCAGAAGAAAAGGATCACCATGGTGGACTTTATCTTGGAAAGAAGCCACCATGAAGCCTATGAAGAACATCCACCAGAGGAAACCAGATGCAAGAACTAGTTCCAGCTTTCCAGTGGCTGCCATCAGATCCCCGGAGGTGAGGCTGCTTTTCTACATCCATACATCCTGGGATCTTTTGGAGTTTCATGTCACCCACAAGAAGATCCAGCACGCTTGGGGACTGCCATCTGCTATCTTGAAATCTCTGCGCATCTTTGCTCCTTTTCCACTTGGCCTACAGAAGCACACCAGAAAGAGAACTCAGAGGAGTCCAAGAGACAAGGCAGATTTGGAAACGAAGGCCCAGCAGCTTTGGTTCCTCAACACAAATACACAGGAACATCTGGAGACCAGTGTGAGGACCATGGTCATAAAGCATAAGTGGGAGATTCCAAAATGGATTCAACATTCATTTCATCCATTCCTGCCTTCTCTCCCCTCTTCCCAGGTTCCAGCACAGCCTCACTGGCCTTGCAGGTATAGACCATTTCAAGACACATCATCTGCTCCCCGAATTTCAGTGCCATTGCAAAAGGCAAAGCACCATTTGGGGGCGATGAGGATAACTCCCAAAGCATTAAAGCTTAAGACAGAGGGGACTACTGAAGCAACAAGATTCTTATGTCCCAAAATAGTGCTCTCTTTCCTCCCCATTGAGGAGAGGGACCTCCTGGAATTCCATATCCAACGAAAGAAAATCCAGCATGCATGGGGCTTACCATCGATGGTGGTTAGATCTCTCCATGTCTTTGCCCCATATCTTCTTCAATCAGAGAGGACTACTGGGAAAATCACATCTAGGAAACCAAGAAGGGAAAAAATAGATGTGCAGATCCTTAGTCAAGACCTTGTTTTCCTCAGCATTGAGATGAAAGAATGCTTGGAGGCCCATCTGAGACATCGTACATCAGAGCACAGATGGGGTCCTCCAGAAAGAGTTCGGCAATCTCTGAGGGCCTTCCTACCACCCAGATCTCCTTCTCATCCAGGGATGACTGGATTCCAGCCTCTCTTGCCTTTACCACCCAAATCCTTACAGAAAAGTGGACCTGATTTGCAAACCACAGACATCTATGAACCGGTATTGTTTAAGCCAGAGCAGAAGACTTTAGAAAAGCCCAAGAGCAAAGTTGGCAATAAGAGACAGAGAGCAATAGGCAAGTCTAGGCAAACTAAAGTCCAGATTTGCTCCGGTACCAAGACAGGGCTCTCTTTCCTCCCAGAGAGCAGCTGGAACCTTCTGGAATTCCACATCCAGTGGACGAGAATCCAGCATGCATGGGGCTTGCCATCAGCAGTGCTAAAATCGTTGCAAGCTTTTGCCCCACATCTCTTTAAAGCAGAGAAGATCACCACAGACACTGTGACCAAGATTCCCCCACGGGATAGAGAAGTGCAAATCCTCACTCAAGACCTCGATTTTCTCAGCGTTGAGGAAAAAGAACTCTTGGAGGCCCATCTGAGACATCGTACATCAGAGCACAGATGGGGTCTTCCAGAAAGAGTTCGGCAATCTCGGAGGGCCTTCCTACCACCCAGATCTCCTTCTCATCCAGGGATGACTGGATTCCGGCCTCTCTTGCCTTTACCACCCAAATCCTTACAGAAAAGTGGACCTGATTTGCAAACCACAGACATCTATGAACCGGTATTGTTTAAGCCAGAGCAGAAGACTTTAGAAAAGCCCAAGAGCAAAGTTGGCAATAAGAGACAGAGAGCAACAGGCAAGTCTAGGCAAACTAAAGTCCAGATTTGCTCCGGTACCAAGACAGGGCTCCCTTTCCTCCCAGAGAGCAGCCGGAACCTTCTGGAATTCCATATCCAACGAAAGAAAATCCAGCATGCATGGGGCTTACCATCGATGGTGGTTAGATCTCTCCATGTCTTTGCCCCATATCTTCTTCAATCAGAGAGGACTACTGGGAAAATCACATCTAGGAAACCAAGAAGTGAAAAAATAGATGTGCAGATCCTTAGTCAAGACCTTGTTTTCCTCAGCATTGAGAGGAAAGAATGCTTGGAGGCCCATTTGAGACATCGTACATCAGAGCACAGATGGGGTCCTCCAGAAAGAGTTCGGCAATCTCGGAGGGCCTTCCTACCACCCAGATCACCTTCTCATCCTGGGATGACTGGATTCCAGCCTCTCTTGCCTTTACCACCCAAATCCTTACAGAAAAGTGGACCTGATTTGCAAACCACAGACATCTATGAACCGGTATTGTTTAAGCCAGAGCAGAAGACTTTAGAAAAGCCCAAGAGCAAAGTGGGCAATAAGAGACAGAGAGCAACAGGCAAGTCTAGGCAAACTAAAGTCCAGATTTGCTCCGGTACCAAGACAGGGCTCCCTTTCCTCCCAGAGAGCAGCCGGAACCTTCTGGAATTCCACATCCAGTGGACGAGAATCCAGCATGCATGGGGCTTGCCATCAACAGTGCTAAAATCGTTGCAAGCTTTTGCCCCACATCTCTTTAAAGCAGAGAAGATCACCACAGACACTGTGACCAAGGTTCCCCCACGGGATAGAGAAGTGCAAATCCTCACTCAAGACCTCGATTTTCTCAGCGTTGAGGAAAAAGAACTCTTGGAGGCCCATCTGAGACATCTTACATCAGAGCACCGATGGGGACTTCCAGAAAGGGTTCGGCGATCTCTGAGGTTGTTCTTGCCACCCAGATCTCCTTCTTGCTTTGAGATGACTGGATCCCAGCCTCTCTTGCCATATCCACCCATAGCCACCTCTGTGCAGCCTTCAAGGATTTCTAAGGGGACAGAAGAACCTCAAATCCTGCCACCTTCCTCTCCTTCTGCATACACCACCAGGAATTACATGCCCAGTGTTGAAAATATAGCCAGCTTCCAAAAAGTGAAGTTTGGAAGTGGAAGGACCACACCAAGGGTGAAGAACAAGATGCCTCTTCCAGGCTTTAAGGCAAAGATGGTTGCCCGGCAAAACAAAGTTGGTTTTCAGAGGACAGCCAAAGAGAGAGGCACTCTAGAAGGGAACTGAAAAAGTCTCTTAAGAGTTGTCTTTCCTGTCATTCATCAGCCTCAATCTCCTCATCAAAGTCTGATAAATACTGGTAGAAATCTAGCTTAATCAGTTTTCAGAGTCTGAATACTGGGTGAGATGGGCAGCTGTATAAATGTTACAAATACAAATAGCTGGGGTTAAAAAAATAACCCAAGATTCAAGACTTAAAAATTAAGTTCCTAAGCAAGTCATTATAGTTTAGTACAATCATTGTGAATGTAAAATAATATGGAAGCTGACAATGGCAACATGCACGCACCACCCACCCACCCATATGGACTGGTGGGCAATAGGCAGTGGCCCCGTACTGGGCCATGGTCCACAGGTTGGGGACCCCTGTTCTAGTCCAATCCCTTGCTCATGACAGGTGACCTTATATTATCTCAGACAAATGGTTGTCCAGTCTTTTCTTGAAAACTTCCAGCAATGGTACACTTATAACTCTGGGACAAAGTTGTTGCTTTGGTTAATTGTTCTCACAGACAGTAAGTTTCTCCTTAGTTCCAGGTTGGATCTTTCTTTAACAAGCTTCCATAAATTGCTTCTTGTCCTACCCTCAGAAGCTTTAGGCTGACCCCACCTCTGTGTGGCAGCCCCTCGTTTTAAAAAACAGCTATCATATTACCTCTAATTCTTCTTGCTAACTAAATATAATTGTTCATTATACAATTTAGCTTCCAGACCCCTTATCATCTTTATTGATCTTCTCTTTACTCATTTTAGGACCTGAGCATCTTTTTTGTATCATCTTCTACTTACTTGTGCAGTATAAAGTAGTACTATGATTTCTCAGAATCCTGATATTATCCCTCCATTGATGCAATTTAGGATTGCATTGGCTTTTTTGACAGCTACAGCACACTGGTGGCTTATATTTAAGTGGTGATCTGACTAGGACACCTAAATCCATCTCATAGTTAATACCGTTGAGCCAGGTACCACCTATTCAGTAGCTGTGCATTTTGTTTTTCCTGTCTATGAGCAGAATCTAACTTTTGTCAGCAATTCCCCTCAACTTGGTGTCATCTGTAAATTTGACAAGGGCCACCTAAGAGACTGTGATTCTGAAGTGACATACAAATATTAATATTAGCTAAAATACTGGCTCAAGCATATTTTTGGCTTTTCACTTTTCCATGCAAACATAAAGGTTTTCGTTCCTTTTTTGTCCTCCAAATTTTTTTGCTCACCAATGAATTTCAGGTACCAATTGATTACATCTACTTCTTTCAACTATTTGTTTTTCTTCTACTAGATAAATTAGTATTCTGACAGTTGAAGTCCACGAGTCATAAAAGAGCCAAGGTTGCCTACCCCTGGTCTAGGCCAAGATGTGTGGTCTTTTGACTCCAGTTGTGGGATTCAAATATGTGAACAACCGGTTCTCTATGTGCATGCCGCTTCTGGAAGTCCATTATGGGCCTGGGCGACAAAAAATTAGCTATTGGTCCTGCCGAACTGATGCGAACTGGTTAAATTCCACCAGTGTTCCACTCCTAGAATTCCCTAGCCCGCAGTTATACTATCTCCTCTACAATCCATGGTCCCCCTCCCAATAACAATATATGTAGCTTTTTACTAACAAAACGTATGTAAATATGACGAATAGAGTTTCTATACATATAAAAGTTTCTCCGATATAGACCATTCTTCTTGATAAAAGGGAAGTTTAAATTTTATCTCCAAATTTGCTACTGGTTTCCTTTCCAGTCCAAATCTGGCTTCCACGCGCAGAAATTATGCATTCCAAAAATCAACGCCTATTTCCAGAAAAGACTTCTTTGGGATGCCGGGGGGGGGGAATCCGGGTGAATAAGAAAAAAATTACACCACCACATCGAAATTGTGCAAAGCCCACAGTAACACCACCAGAACGCTCGGCTTTCGTTTTCATCACAATGAGCGGCGTTAACTCAACCCGGAAGCTAAGCCTTTGTTTTCGATCTGGAAGCGTCTGAAGGATCTGAGGTCACGTCTCGTTTCCTGTTTGGGAGTCGGCGGTCGGCGATATCTTCTATTTTCTATGGCCGGTGCCCGGGCGCTGGGCGAAAGTGGCGGGGGTGGAGTAGCCGCCATGGACTATTCAGTACACGAGGCTTGGAATGAAGCCACCAACATTTACTTACTGGCGGTGCTGGCCAGCTTGGCCCTGTTGGTGTACGCCCGCAGGTGGGAATCTCAATGGGGAAGGAAGTGACTCCTACAACTGCTATTTGTATATTGTTTAGGAATACGTAAGCGTCTTAGCCCGGTAGATCATTACACTTTTCTGTCTAGTGTAGGCCGAGAGAAACCACTTTTTGCTGAATTCTGATTGGCAGATTAGATTTTCTAATTAACGGTTTATCGAATGATGGGCTGCTTTTCAAAGGTAATTCCTAGATAATAGATAGTAGAAATTCGCGGTATTGCTTCTGGCAATAACGTTGCAAACTTTCAGGTCGTGTAGCTATGCTTGCAAATTTTATTTTATTTATTTTTATTTTAATTCCATTTATATCCCGCCCTTCTCCGAAGACTCAGGGCGGCTTACAAACTTAGCAGTTACCAATTGCTGTTACGTCAGCAATTGGTTATCTCGAGATTTAGGTCCATGCTTCTAGGCTAATAATTACAAACTCTGACAGCGGCAACAAAACAGGAACTTACTTCTGTGAATAAAATGGGTTTTATTTATTTAGGGATTTGGAGAAAGGATGTCAGAGAGAAATATATTGTGTTCATATGCCTGCCTATTCTGGTTCTGTCTCAGCACTTCACGTCTCACCATGTAGTATTAAGCAACCCCTTTATGTCATTGCATTTTTATGAGGATGATGACTAATTTTTGTTCAAATAAATGTCCCAAAGTTGCTTTTTCAAAAGGCAATGCTGAAGGACCATTGGGACAACCATTACCTGGATGACAGAATCTCCATAGATATGTTCAAATAAATGTGTATTATGAGTATTGCATGACTGTTTTCAATTGTTGAATTAGTTGCTGCCTAAGGGTTCAGAGTTTTGCAACTTTCCTTATTTTTTCAATAGCTAGGATAAGTGTGGTTTAGCTAATATTAAAAACAAACTTCAGAAAAATAAAAACTCATCATTATTGCTATTGTGTTAAAAATCTCTTTGAAAGAAACTATATACGTTTATCAATAACAGAAACATCTGCAAGATTTTTAAAATACTTCATACATCTTATCTTATCTGCAATCTGATAAAATCTAATTAATATTGATCCCTCACTGAGTTTTAGAAGAAAGAATAAATTGTGTGCATGAAAGACTTAGGACAATTAGGGACATATGAAATTTGCACTGGATAGTTCTTAATTTACAAACTCCATTTCTGAAACACTGCATATTAGCTCTTCCTTTTGAAAAGCCTTAGGTACTAGCTATTTGAATATCAGCTAAAGAAGCAGACATTGCCTTGCTGTAATTGAAAAACTTTGCAGGACTGATCTGTACAATGACTGATCTGTACAAGGTGATACAGCTAATTTACACTGGCTTTCATGTCCATGTTGAGTACAACATCTAACTACTGAATCTACTATGCATTTCATATTTAGGTGAACACACAGGGTCTTCACAGGACATAAATCTCTGTTAGGAGCCTCTGCATGAAATATGGTATTAGAATGCAGTGAGCAGGAACCCTTTCTATTATGTGACATTTAAACATTCGTAGCCTAATTTCTTTCGGTGATGGTAACATTTGCTTTTTCAGGAAATTGGAGATAATCATTGCCACTGCTAATTGAAATTCAAATTTTATTTCTTTTCCTTTGCTGTAGAAATTAAGACAGGTTGCCAATTTCATTTACCATTAAGGGAAACATCTGTTTTTGTATTACTTACATTTTTAAAATTTCTTTTGGGCTTCAGAAATAAGAGGAAGATTATGAGGATTTTTACATTACCTCCAACTGTAGAAATATCATCTGAACCAAATTTTTATGACAGCATGAAAAAAGTCCGTCTTCGGCAGCAATTAGAGATGTATTCTATTGGTAAGTAAAATATATTTACTTTGAGACTATTAAGTTTTGGGTAAGCTATAAATCCCATTTTTTAAAAAAAGGAATTTGATACTAAATATATATGTTGAAATATAAATCTGACTCCTAACATTTACATGGCTTGAAGTTACTATTATTCTTAATGTAAAAATATTTAATGCTCCAGGGTTGTGATTGCTTTGCTTTTCTACTCATGGAACTGTAATGTGTATGGATCATGGAGGTAATAAAATCTATTAGATTGCAGGCTTACTAATGATCCTTGATCCATACTCTACATTTTACACTGATCAGAAATGTACAATAGCACAGCTGAATCTTCATGTATTTCTCATGCTTTTCTTCCTATTCTGTTTATTTGCATTATTGGGATGGTATTCTTCTTTATAACATGGTTCTGAGAAATGGATGTTAAAATGTCATCAGACAGAAAGATCTCTAGAAGTTCTAAAGATTTCTAGAAAATACCTGAATTGGATATTCATAAAATGTTGAAATATCTAGTCCTCCCAATTAGGTTTCTATCCATGTTCTTTTCTAGAATTCTCAATTTCTCCTGTATCTCTACCCCCAGTACCTAGCGTTTTGTGTATGCTTAATCATTGGACTCTTTGGAAATGATTACTCCCTGAGACTTGTGAGTGATGGTGATAAAGTATGTGCAAAACTGTTTATCTTTGTAACAGTGGTGCCATTTGGGCTGCAAAAGGAATAAGACTTAGGGAATGAGATTGCTGTTAGTTATTCCTATTACAGTACCGAGTAAAATGTTCTGTTTTCCAAGGTACTCTGATCCCCATGATGGAAACAAAAAAGAACAAAGTACAATCAAATCTAGGGAGGTTAGTCTCCCAGGAGCAGTTATCAAAGATGTTACTGAGGGGCTTATTAACATAATTAAATCCACAGATTATTATTCCTTTCCTATTCCCCATCCATGGAATCGCAAAGACCTTGAAAACAATATCAAGAGACTGTGGACAACTAGGCATGAAAGTCAAAGAAATAAGTGCCTAGCTGGTGTTCTCACACCCAGTGAAGATATGCAGGACTTTTGAAACAAACCATTCAGGATGGTGCTATCAAGAGAACTTTGGATTCTTATACCATGGACTACAATACCTACCTCAGGGGCTTCTGGCAGGGAATGAGATACACCTCACAAGAACGGGAGAGAATATCTTAGGAAACCTATTGGCTTTCCTTATCCATAAGGCTTTAAACTAAAACTGGAAGCAGAGGGAGACAAATTTTTAGAAACTAATTCCAAGCACAAATCTCAAATCAACCAAATGTTTAAAAAGGGGAAACTCAGACACAAAACAGGAGAAGTAGAAAATAAACACAGCATTAGCTATAAAGCTGATGCTGGTACACTAATACTCAAAGTATGAGAAACAAACAGAGTGAACTTGAAATTCTAGTATAGAAGGCAGACGTGACATCACCAGCATTATAAAACTTGGTGGGGTGAAATTTATGACTGGAATGTATAGCTAGAAGGATTCAAACTGTGCAAAAGAAACAGACCTAATAATAGAGGAGGTGGAGTTGCACTATATATAAGAAATAACTACACTTCTTTAGAAATGCATCAAAACAGTGATGAAAATCTCAAAACCATTTGGATTAATATAAAAGGAAAAAGGAATGCCATAAGTATATATAGTAGTACGCTACTAGTGAATGCTAACCAAATAGAGGAAATAGATGAACTGTTTGCTAATCAGTTAGCTACTAGAACTATATAAAAACCTAATTCATAAGCTACAACCACTAATAGCACATGACCTTGTTTCTCAGTTAAGAGGCCTTGCAATTGCTTCCTAAGCATGGTTTGACAAGGACTGTGTAGAAGCCAAGAAAGCTCTCCTACCTTGGCATATAAAACGCACAAAGCTGAGGCTGAAAATGGTAGTAAAACAAGTCTTAAAGATCTTATACCACCGGAAAGCAATTTCGCTTGCAAGGTGCCATGCACTTCCATTGGCTGTCCTGCATGGCAAATATAAAAAAGATACCATTGATTGAAAGATTTTGTGGGTCAGGAAAAGTGGGTCAGGAGAGATGGGGACTATTGGACATATACTCCTTTGAAGCTCATTTTATAGAGATATTAAAAAATCATGTTTTCCCAATAATCAATAGATATCCTGGCTATTCCAGCACTACTTATCTCCAGTGGCTGCTTAAGGATGAACAGACTGTGATTACATGCAGGTGGTTAGATTCTGTGCAGCAGCACTGGGAATTTGTCTGAAACACATGATTAATCCATTTTACACACAGCAGCAAACCCCTTTGCATTACTACTCTTTTGTATTGTAGTATTTAATGACTGTGGGCCTCACAGTTTAAAGATTGATATTATGGTATAGTTAGGCCATACTGTGTTTTGCTCGTGTTTAACTGACAGATTGGATACCAAATTGTGATTTTAATATTGATTTTAATCTGTTATTTATTATTTTATTCTAGAATATTTAACTGGATATTCCTTCAGTGTTTTGAACTTGCTCTAGTTTCTGGTTACTGGCTGTAATAATAAACATTGACTTGTAGTTAGCCACAATGTGCAGGATGCACACCACAATAGTAATGGGAGACTTTGACTACCCTGACATCAGCTGGGAGACAAACTCTGCACCTAGTGGAAAACTAAGATTCCTGATGTCTCCCAAAAGATAGAGAAGGGAACTAGAGAGTCAACCATACTGGACTTAATTCTCACTAACAGATATGAAATGATAAAAGGGTTTGAAGTTACAGGAACTTGGGGGCTGGCGAGCACCATGTGATATTGGAATTCAGTGCAAGCTCAGGCAATAGAGCAAAATCAAACTAGAGTCTTGAACTTTAAGAAAGCTGATTTCAACAAAGAGTGCTTGGGAAGGATTCCAGGAATGGAAATCCTTAAGGGAAAAACAATTCAAGAAGTTTGGGAAACTTTAAAAAGTGAAATTATTAAAACTTAGTCTAGCACAATACTACCAGAGAAGAAAAATAAAAAGATCATGGTTGCACAAAAAACGTTCTGATAAAAGGACAAATATAAAAAGTAGGAAGAGGGGCATGCGTCTTTGAACTCTATACACGAAAGCCAATTTTGCATTTCTGGATGAAGAACCAAGAACACTGCTCCACCAAGAGAGCCTTGGTGGAGCAGTGGGCTAATGCCTCCTTAAGTAACACCAGCTGCCTGCAATTAGTGCAGGTTCGCATCCCACCAGGGTCAAGGTTGACTCAGCCTTCCATCCTTCCGAGGTAGGTAAAATGAGGACCCAGATTGTTGGGGGCAATTAAGCTGACTTTGTAATAATGCCGCTTGGGGGGGTGTATGAAAGCCCTAATAAGCAGGCATATACATAGAATGAAGGCTACTGCTAAGCTTGTAAGCCGCCCTGAGTCTTTGGAGAAGGGCGGGATATAAATGGAATAAAAATAAAAATAAATAAATAAATAAATATAACCAAGGTAGAATATCAACAGATAACCCCAAACTGCAAAGATGAAAACTAAAGCTTACAATGAAAGCTGGGAGGATTCTGAAAAAAGGTAAGCAATGAATCTGCAAACACCTAGGGACAAACAAAGTTATAACCAAAAGTCTATAGTTTGTCAAAAATAGATCAGACAAAACTTACTACACTTTTGGACAAAGTGTAGACCAGTGAAATGCTATAGATATAATTTACTTAGATTTTAGTAAGGCATTTGATAAAGTAGACCACAATCTTCTCTTTTTTAATACAGAAAAAATTGAGTTAGACAATATCATCATATGAATTCATAACTGGCTGACTAACCACACTCAATATGTAGTTATTAATGGAACCCATATCTACATAGAGGGAAGTACCTACAGTACCCAGTACTCTTCAATGTCTTCATAAATGATCTAGATGAGGGAATAGAAGGGGAACTCATCAAATTTGCAGACAACACTAAACTGGCAGGAATAGCCAACACTCCAAAAGATAGCCTCAAGTTCCAGAAGGAACTTAACAAACTTGAACACTGGGCTTTATCCAACAAAATGAAATCCAATAGAGAGAAAAGTAAGGTTTCACACTTAGGCAAAAAACCTCAAATGTACTATTGTAGTATAGGTGGTACTTAGCTCAATACTAAGAGGGATCCCTGTGAGAGGGATCTTGGAGTTGTAGTGGACAATCACTTAAATATGAGCCAACAGTGTGCTGCAGCTGCCAAAAAGCCAAAGCAATTCTATGCTGTATTAACAGAAAGATAGAATCAAGATCATGTGAAGTGTTAATACCATTTTATAAAGCCTTAATAAGATCACACATGGAATACTGCATCCAGTTTTGGTCATCAGAATATAAAAAAGATGTTTTATTTTTATTTTTATTTTTTTGAGAGTGCAGGGAAGAGCAACAAAGATGATTAGGGGACTGCAAGCTAAAACATGAAAAACAGTTGCAGAAATTGCGTATGTCTAGTCTAATGAAAAGAAGGACTAGGGGTAACATGATAGTAGTGTTCCAATATCTAAAGGCTGCCACAAAGAAGACGGGGTCAACCTATTCTCAAAAGTACCTGAAGGCAGGATAAGAAGCAATGGATGGAAACTAATCAGGGCGAGATCCAACTTAGAAATAAGGAGAAATTTCCTAACAGTGAAAATATTGAATCAGTAAAACTGTTAGCTTTTACAAATTATGGGTGCTCCATCACTGGAGATTTTTAAAGAAGAGATTGGACAACCATTTGTCTAAAATGGTACAGGGTCTCCTGCTTGAGTGGGGTTGGACTAAGACCTGAAAGGTCTTTCCAGTCCTGTAATTGTATTAAGTGAGGTTTGTATAAAGCTAAGTCTTAAACAGCTAATTGGAAGTTTAACTGTGCCTCCATATAACTAAGGTCTAGAAATATTTTTATGATATAAACAGGGTGATTAAAGGATATGACCAGTTCACTTAATCAATATAAGATAGTTTTGTCTATTTTCTGCCTATATTTAAGTGAAAACTGATTTTCAAACTCCAGTTTACAAAATTAAAGCAATTTGAGTTTTTTTTAATGTAAGTAACTTCTTTTTGGTTCTTAGAGTAGGTGTGTTTCTATTATATCCCTGTTCTGAAAATATAAAAAGATTGCATGTATATTATTAAAATCAAACCTAACAGTAAATTGATGCTCCAACTAAACAATATATTTTTTATTCTTATATAGTTTATAACTGTTGAAGATCTTAGGCTTACTCCTGCTATTATGATTTACTATAATTCAGTATCGAACAATAGAACTCTTTGTGATTAAAAATGTATATTTGGTAGTTGTGAGAAATGATTAATTTTGGTCCAAAATGTTGTATTGGAAACTAATAAATTTGCACTGTAGTTTATTTCAACGAACACAGGATTTTATCTCTCAATAAAGATTTAGAAAGCAATACCATGTATGTTTATTTGGTGTAAGCCTTATTGATGCTGTGTGGATCACTTTGTAGTAAATACATTAATATCTAAATGTATTTATTTTCTAGCAAGGAAATATGACCACCAGCAGCAACCACAGAAACAGACAGATAGTGTACAGCTTTTGGTGGAATGAAGTTTTGAATATTTGAAGTGCTGAGGATGCCAGAGCATTGATGATAATCATTTGCAGTGCAACTTTAATGGTATATAATATTTTTAAAAATGTGCACTAATTGCATAAACTATGTTTTGACTATAGGCTCTGAATTTGTGTGTTACTCTATAATGGTTCTCTAACATCAGAAAAATACAGTAATCTATTCGTCTTATTTCTTAATTTGTATTTATTCCCAATAAAAATATGAGCTCACATGAGCACGGAGATGATCACTGCAGTTCCTACAGTTGTTTCAAGTCTTCATTTAAAGCAGGATAGAGGCACATACTATGATGTGGCATAATGCTACAAGTAATTCAACTGCTTCTATAAAAGAACAGTTTCATTTAGTGGGACTTTTAATAAACACTGCACTCAGTGAGGCAGATATATTGAATTGTAATGTGCAACTGAATATGCATAAAAAGATGAAAAGTGTAGGAAAAGTATTTCTGTATACAGCAATTAGAACAGAAATTAGAGTAAGGAACAAACAGTCCATTCTATCAGTATGATGAAAAAGAATATTTTTGTATTTATCCTTTTAATTGTTTCCCTTTTATTCTCTATTGAATTCTGAAATTATAATTTCTTTAAGAAAACTTCATCTGATAAATGACTATATACGGTAGTAGTTTGTAGTATTTTATGAGTGGGGCGCAACCTAACACTTTTGACCTACAAATGGAATGCTAAAAGAAGATTATATAAGGTGGAATTCAGATAACAGCACTATTTTTGTTGGTGAAGACTAGACTTATAATGGATAAATATTATTTGTTGGTTTATCAAATACATCAAGTGAAGTTAACAGTGGAAATAGAAAATCATTAAATGCTTAAATATTTGCAGTATATTTTATTTTGGCATGTCTGAAAATTTGAAAGTTTTAATTGTATTTTAATTTACATCTTAAACATGGACAGTATTTTTTTCAATAACGGACAATAATTTTGCCTATTAAATGGCCAGTTCTAATACATTTGTCATCTCTCTCTCTCCTAATGTCTTTGTAAGTTTAACTTCTGAATATAGTATTAGTTGCTAAATTTTGCAACCACTAGTTCCATTTCTGAGACTCTTTGGGTGCAGCAATAAAATAATTGTTACACCGAAAAGCGATTGACCAATTAGATTGCAGAAAGGTTAGATTACAGAAAGTAATATATTTTTTCATACTGTTTTGATAAGTACCATGTAATTATTCTTATGAGGATTTCTTTCTGTATTCTTTTGTAGTATAGTCCAGATGTCTTAAATCTTCATACATATAATAGTGTAATCATAAAAGATGCCTGTCATACTATTAAGAAATGATGCTCACATTTGAAGTTGCAAGAATTGTCCCCCACTTGCGCTCTTTAGTGTAAGGTATTAACTTTATGAGCCATCTGAACAATGTAGTAGAAATAGAAGACATGTGAGATAAATACATTTGTCATGGTTGACCTGATCTGTACACCTTGCTAGGTTATGGTGTTTGTTTCTCTAGTTGTCTTCGAGTTATGTCAAAATACATCCTGTATTTTACTAAAGTACATCCTTTTATGTTCTGTATGTGATATATTTGAAAATAACACCACTTTCCTTTTACCATTAAATCCGTTATATACCACGTTAGCTGTGTGTTCTTGTGAAAGTCTTCATGGCCCCTGTGTATAAAATATTTTTTACAAAAAATAAAAATATTTAAAATGTGATACGTGTGAAATGTATTTTTCAGTACAGATATTATGGGAATTGCTATGCATAATTTTATTTCATTACAATTTTCTGTTGATATATTAATAATTATTAGCCAGACACCGCATTTAGCGAAATCTTTGCAACTGTTAAATACACACGTTTTTCCTTTACTGGACTTTCACAAGTCTTTAGTTAGTATATACTCTGTACATTTGAAAAATTCAAGACTTACATAACAATTGTATTATATGCCTTCTCATATAACAAATTGGAAAAGTATCAGGAGACAGTTGTTCATTTCCTCCAGTAGGAACAGTTGCACCATTCTTTCAGGAAATAAATTTATATAAAGAGTAAGAGGAGAAACATCTAGATTATTGAAGGAAGTGATGCTGACACCTTAATAAAAAGAGTACTGTCTTTTTAAAGTTAAAGCAGGCTGCATTCCTATGAAATGAATGACAATAGCTTTTGGCATGCCAAATAGCAAAAACATTTTCTCTTTTTAGTCTTTAGGTAAAAACTATTTTTTACCAATTCCAGAAAACATTGTTAAACTTAATGGAACAGAACTGGGGAGTAGAAACTTAAATCCATTATTTTTCTCTAGGATTTGTTACAATGTTAGGTTTTAAAAATATCAAAAGAAAAATCCAACAATATAGCTGGGATTAGTAACAAATTAACATAACAATTTTCCAACAATTTGCATGCAGGTTTCGCTATTAAGGCAACAGCTTTGTCTTTCCCAAATCACCTTGCTGAATTATTATAGAGCTTTTGTTTATTCAACTCAGTGCCATTTCCACAGTGCTAATGACAAAGGATATCTTTTTTTTAAGAAAAGAAATGGTGGCGAAACTGGACTGGTGGGCTTATGGTAAAATAATACTCTTCAATTCAGATGACCCTACTCTTAAATCGAGAGAAGAGTTAGAAACAGAGGGTTATGCCTGTCATTGGTTTACATATGAATTTTAAACTAGATAAAAAATTATGAGTTTGATAGTTGTTTGATGTTAATGTTTTATTCTACTGCAAGTCGGAAATCAATGTCTCCCCCCCTCTCCCTCACTTTCCTTTCCCTTTTTTCCTCCACATTGTATCCTATTTGCTTTGTATTTTGTATTTTACTCTATAATTCAATAAAATGTATTAAATATAAAAAAATAAAAATAAAAAATGGAGGAGACAAAGGATATCAGAAGATATTTTTGAATGAACCATTTGTGGGATTGGTGTGGTTGAGATGGTGAATTTATACGGTCCATTTTATAAAAATGTTGATTACATCTTTTTAAATGTATTTTCCAGGCAGGGAGTCTGATTTTCTTATCTCCTAACAGACCAAAAGTTGTCTATTTGCAATAGCACAGGAAACTTGTGTTACTACGATAGTTGCCTCACAAATCACTTGTGGGTAAGTGCAATTTAAGGTACCTAACTTGTGTTACATATCTATTTCTCATTATTACTTTTGTTTTAAATTACAAATTATATATCAGTTGGTTTATTAGGTGTACTTGTCCATTTTTTCTATGTTAGCAATATATCAGAAACAAAAGGAAGTAGCAGATAGTAGTTCAACACATTCCACAATAATAATTTAACTACTTTTATACTAGTGGATAAAACTACTTTTATACTACTGGTTTTTATCTGAAATATTTAAAATGCTTAAAAACAACACTTAAATTGGGATTATTGCAAGTTTCATCTCCTTTGTGGATATGGAAGGAATGTTCTTGAGATCTGGATTTTGCTGTTTTCTTTTGGCAATTTCTGGTTTTATCTTGCAGATTAAAAAAAGTATAGTCTATCTTAAGATTTTGTCTCATGTTTTTAAAACAAAAAAGGTTGTGTACCTGCTTTCACCACTTGCCTGTTTTAAAGCATATCACCTCCTATTAAAAAGCAAGAGAAGAATAGTATTTGGTGATCTCATTAAAACATTGTATTGAAAATGTGAATTAAAATTTAGTAATAACATCTGGGAAAAATTTTATTGACTAAAAGGTGTATGCGATGGGAATTACTTAAAGATACATAGGAAAAATGGTGAATCAAAACCATAATTAGAATATTTGGATTTCACTGGATACAGATAGGCAAGAAGTAAAATGTTGACAATATAATGGATATCACACATTCCAAATGATTTTAATTTTTAGATTTAATCATTCTGGTAACATAAAAAAATCTGAGTTTCATTTTCTTTAATTTTCACATATGTGGTTTTTATATCACAGGACCTCAATGAGTAGAGTTTTGAAGCATTTCTATAGGAGCATTAGAATTGGGGCGAAATGAGTAATGGCTAAATTCTTGATTTGGTTTTGACAGCATGATATGTGAAGCCAGTCACTGAAGCATGTAAGCTTAAGTTTATTATTCAGTGTTGTGTAATCTTAGCAGTCTGGGGCTTTGCCAGCAGATTCATGATTAATTAAATGGTAATTAACTGAAAAGATTGGCATACTTGGGAATCAACTGTAAGCTTTTCTTTCAGGTCCTTGTTATTCACTCTCATAGTGAGCTGGGGTAGGTTGGACTGATTACTTTGGGAGCAAAATGGAGTAATCTAGAAAGATAACAATTTTTTTCAGGTAGAAGTAGGAATCTTAAAATGGGTTTTTTTTCCTTCACAAATTATCTATCTGCTAAATGGGAAAGAAAACTGTATTATCTGTGCTGAAAACAGCTTCTTCTAGCAGGTGCATTGAAGACACCTGTTGGCATTCTCCCAGATTCTTTAAGAGGGTGTGTGTGTGTGTGTTTGTGTGTGTGTGTGTGTGTGTGTGTGTGTTAATAAACGGCTATTTCTTCAGATCCGCAGCGTTTTGAAAAGGGACTCAGGTACTGGGTTAAAAGAAAAAAACCGTCAGTTCAACTTCTCGGTTGCATTTCCTGACCCTTTGCACCAAGCGTCCAGAGTGAGATAGTCCCGCTTCTCCAGGTAGAAGATAGAGGGCACTGGTGTCCAGGCTCTTTCTTTAGGCGCTCTTTCTCTTGTCGGAACGTAGAGAAATGCGCTTATGGCAAGTCCTTGCAATACTGCATTACGGTCAGCAAAAAGTTATGCTAAAGGGGACTTAGTTTTTCCTCTCCCTCTCACTTTTGTTTCCCCAATCTCTTATTTAAAACAAGTTAAAAGTTATAGGAAGTCTCAATCCCTCCAATGGCTCCTTTAACTCGTCATTCAACTGCAGCCTTGCAGGTATCGAAGTCGCATTTTATACGACGGGGGGAAAAACTAGGATGTCTGAGAATAGTATCCTAAGACTGTTTCCTGGCCAGGTGCTGATGCGGACATAAAATCCTCGATTTCTTAAAACAATTTCTGGGGTCAGGTTTTCTTCCGCTTTGCGGTAGAAAGAGCCAAAAGCGGAAGTATGAACTGTGGGCCTTCTCGATCTTCTCCTTCCTTCACTTCCGTTGGGCATTTTATTTATTTATTTTTTCGTTTGATGTGTATCCGGGTCCTGCCGGCGTGCTTAGCGGCTGTACTTAGCGGAGAGCGAGTAGACGAGACGCCGGGTTCAGCGAGCGCGTGGCTGGAGGGTGAGTAAATAGAACTGACCGGCCAGGCGCGCGCACGCCCGAACAAACGGCTTTTGCATTTGCGTCTTCTCCGAGCCGTCCGTAGGAGGTGGCGAAGGGTTTGCGCTGGAAATCAGCATGTCTCCGTCCTATTTGCGATGACCTGAAGTCCCGCGGATACTGACTGGTCTGTTGTCTACAGGCATTGCCCACATTTCTTTTTTTCTTTACAGGCCACGCTTTCTTCTGTCCGCCTGCCTGATTCGGCTTCTTGTGCGTAGAAAGATGAAAACAAGCCCAGCTTTCTCTAGAGGGAAGGTGGCTTGCTTGTTGCATTTCCAAACCCTGACAAGCGTTTGATATTCATGAAGCGTATTTAGAGTGTCAGACAGTAGCCAGTTTTACTGGATAATTGTTGGGTATAGTAAGGATTGTGCCAATAGAAAAGTGCTGTGAAAAGCGGGTGCTGAATCGACGTTGCCATTTGGCTTCTCTCACCCAGGTGATAACAAAATAAAAAATGGGGAAGTAGCATTCTTGTGTTGAAGCAAATGCATTTTCCATGCAGTTCTTGTCCTTTCCGGGGAAAGGGGGGGATCGGACCTTTCTGTTATACTGCTCTTTTGTTTGGTTTGCTATTAAACATGCATACCTAGTGCTTTTGTTATCGTCTTGGTTCACTTTATGCACAGTTTATAGATCTCCCAATCTTACGGTTTTAGTGTAATCCGGGCCTTAAGCAATTAGTCCGCAGGATCTGATGTTGAGGAATCACATGATCAGCCTGTACTGTACTCCTACTTTAAGTGAATCGCAGAGAAGAAAAAAAGCATTTGTTAAGAGACGAATGCTTATAGCCGAAAATTAAAATGACTGTTGTGAGGTGGATGTAAATTGGGGATCCAGACCGACATTTCTAATAAGATGTTCCCTCTCCAAGAATGACACTTTTATTTTTAAATTATACTTTCTTTGGAATAAGCACACTTTAAATGATTTTACACGGATTTAAATTTCTGACTGTGAGCAGAACTGTTTATTTTTCATTTCTTGAAAATGAAAGTGTTATAAATGGACATCTAATTATTCAATTTTACACAATGAAAAAAACCACCAACTATTATCAAAGGAGAAATTTTATATTACAGACCTTCTAGTCACAGAATGCTACTTCTATTGGTTGTACACGGGCATGTTAATCTCATGCACAAGGGTTTTACCACATGACTAACAAAGCAAAATAGAATTGGGGGCAATCAAATTGAGACTTTTGTATGAGGTGAGGTAGGTTTTGTTTTGTTATAGTCTGTTCAGAAATGTTAATGCCAATTGTTTGAAATCTGATGATACTTTAAATCAAACATAAAGGAAAATTAAATTCATCTAAAGTAAAATAGTTGAGGTTAATAGTTGTGCAAATATATTACCAAAAAGTTATTTAACATAAATTTTATAACATAAGAAAAATAGGCTTGAAAGGACTATGCACTATTCAGGAGCATGAACAAATAACTTCTCTTCAAATTGTTAGACCGTATACATCTTTTGCAATATTTTTTTCAACATGCTTTTTCAAAACTTCTGGCTATCTCCCATGGTTTGTTTTTTATGCATTAGGAGATAATTGGGAACAAAGTTTCAAAGCAGATACAGAAAGCTTACTAAAGGAATAGGTCTTTAGTGGTAACTTCAAAAAGAAGTGCTTTGTTCTTACATTTAAACATTTCCCAGCACCTCTTTCAAATGTTTTACACAATGTTAATGCAAGTAACAGAGGCATCTACATCTGTTTTCAGTCATTAAATTATAACAACTGAATGCATAACTGAAGCATGAAAATAACCATACAGAGAATCATAGCTTTTACAGAATTTTAGGAATTGCCTTTCCTAAAATAACTTCATATCGCCAGGGATAGTTTTGAAGGTAGTTTTGTTATCAATATCTTACCTATATTCAGTTTTGAAGAACTTTTTTACTTCTTAGCTACTTTGGGCCTCTTTGTTGGGAATGATGCTAGCGCTTAGTGTGATGTATTTGAAAATCATGCCAGTTAAATATGAGCAATAGAATAAGACTCAAGATTGCATATTCCCCATTCTCTAGAGGTGAGAGAAAGATAACTGTATTGGGTACAGTTCGAAGTGTTGGCTATGACCTTTAAAGCTCTTATTAGCATAGATCCAAACTACCTGATAAATCATCGTGTCCCATTAGCACAAGCCCGCCCCATTTGTGCCAGCAGAGACGACCTACTTTGGATCCTGTTGGTCAAAGAATTTCGACTACTGGGATCCAGAAGAGCCTTCCTTGCTGTAGTGCCTGCCCTATGGAACATTCTTCTCTCCAAGGTGAGATCTTCTCCACCCTCCTATATAGAGCCTGAAGACCTGGTTCTGCTGGTTAGACTGGGACCCAGTGGGGGGATACTACACTAAATTTGATAGCAGACACGACCTCCTCCCTCATTCCTTGCTTCTCTACGTGGTCATCTTTTATTCTTGTATCACTATATTCACATTGTTTTCATTTTCATTGTTTATTATTCCATTACTTTGGTACTGTTATCTTTACACTTCACGAATGAAGGCAAATATACGTATCCTAGAATAATGATACAAAATAGAATTTGGGTCAGTCACCAGGACCAGAGATTTATTCTACTGACCTTTCGGACCCATGCTGGAGCCCATCTTCAGGGAATTTCTCTACTGGAATATGTGCTTTAGGCTATTCTGTGAGTTGTGTGTATGTGTTGCCTTCCTATTGGTTGATTGGTGTGTTGATAGGTGGCGATTGGCTATCATTTCCTTGGGCTGCCAAGCCCCGACTCCTAAGTATTTGATAGGCAGGTAGTAATTCAGCACTCCTGTTAACTGACAAGAGGCCCGTTGGGAAATACCCTGAAGATGGGCTCCAGCATGAGTCTGAATGCTTGGAAGAGTAATTCTCTGGTCCTGGTGATCGACCCAAATTTGATTTCACACTTCTTTTCATTTCTCTGTTTTATTACAGTATGGCTGCCTAGTATAGCCCCATGGAAGAATAGGTCACAAATAATAAATTAATTAATATCTGCCACTTTACTGTCTGTCCTTATAGTTTGGAATTGCTGTTTGGAACTCTTGCAATATTCTAGCATTAATCATCTGGAATAATTTGATTTTTGTCCGTCATCTCGCTTACCTCTGATTTTAGACTATGAACTAAAGGACAATTATTGATCAGAACATAAATTTTTGACCATTATTGTTTTATATTGTGAACACTGTCCATTTAATCATATTCTCTGCTTTCTAATAGTAATGCCTGTCATTCTGTTTGCTTTTCATCCAATTGTATAGAAAGATGCATTTTCCTTTGAATATATTTGTGAATGAATGAATTGTTCTGTATCAATTGTCTATAGTACTAAATAGAAATTTTAGAGTGTGTCTGGATATATTTATGTCTATTTTGAGGTGTACTCTAAGGCATTCTTCATTTAATAGAAACCAGAATCTTGATGCCAAAATGGATTTCCATTCTATTGGCATATTTCTGAAACTTGTTATTCTGTGCTGGCTTTGTTTATGCTTGACTTACTAGTTTAGAACTTACAGTTTTGGAAATTTCTTCTTTGTTTAAAATAAGCTTTCTACAGTTTTCTATTGGCATCGATGATGGAGTTTAAAGTTTAGTAGACATGGGGGAACATCAAGACAAGAGAGATATTAGAATTTTTAATTTTGCAAAAGGACTTATTCTTGATTATTTAAAAGGGAATAGAAGTATAAAAGTTATTAATGTAATGATCATTAGTATTAATGCAACTAATCTGTGTTGAAAAAGTCTATAGTTATATGGCCATCCTTCTCAAATATAACTCTGGGCTACTAACAGTGAAGAAAAACAAGATAAAATCTTTAAAACTAAATAATAAGTAACCTATGCAGTAGCTAAGATAAAAACAACCCAATAAACACAAGCACAATATAAACTTAACCACACACATAGATCCTAAGGTAACCAAACTAGGTATTCAAGGCCTTAGGAGAGTTAGTAGGGTTGAGGCAAGTCTGTTCTCTGGAAGACTATGTTCCAAAGAATGACCCCCAGAAAAGACACTCTTCTTGGATGCAGCCAAATGATTAGCTGCTAGTATTTAAGGAAATATCTTTTACATATTTTCATTTTTGTTTGCATATCATTCTTTATTTCTATGCAGTAGTGAAAAATAAATTAATTTCTAATCTTCAGACGATTTTCATTTTTGATGGATAAGATTTTTATTGGACAAAGCAAAATAATTTTAAAAAATTTAAATCAGGTTTTCTAGTTGTATTTCTTTTTTTATAATGTTTTATTGATTTTCTAATTATATTTATTTAAAAAGCAACATGGCAGCTGAGTTAATCGATAATTCAATGACATACAAGTATCTTTAGTACAAGTCTCAAACTACCACATTAAATATTTTCTCTTTTCCCCTTAGTATTTGCTGTCTCGTGTTTAAACTAATACAATTCTTATTATATCAATTAAATAAAAATAATTTTCTTACATTTATCAATAATTTTTAGTTTATACATATCCTGGTTATTTTAACGTTCAGTCTTCATAGACAATGTCCTAACTAGTTTTTCCCAATTTTTAGTTTCCCATTAATATTTAGATTTAACATTTAATATTTATAATTTCCAAGTTTTAAGTAATCCAGGTTCCCTTTATCACAATTCATCACAAAGTCTAATATTCAGGATACACATCTTATCTATTTGAATATATTTTATTTCTCACCATCTTACATCATCTAATTAATAATACAGTATAACATTCTTATTTTCTATTAATTTCCAAATATCTTAAATTTAGTAACCAAAATTTCTCATTTTAACATCATACTTCCTCTTTTTTCTCTTAATGTCTACTATCTCATATTTAAGCTAGTACAGTTCTTATTATATCAGTTAAGTAAAAACATGTTTATTACATTTATCAATAGATTTTTAACACACACACACACACATATATACAGTGGGACAAAAAAGTATTTAGTCAGCCACCAATTGTGCAAGTTCTCCCACTTAAAAAGATGAGAGAGGCCTGTAATTTTCATCATAGGTATACCTCAACTATGAGAGACAAAATGGGGGGAAAGAATCCAGGAAATCACATTGTAGGATTTCTAATGAATTAATTTGTACATTCCTCGGTAAAATAAGTATTTGGTCACGTACAAACAAGCAAGATTTCTGGCTCTCACAGACCTGTAACTTTTTCTTTAAGAGGCTCCTCTGTCCTCCTCTCATTACCTGTATGAATGGCACCTGGTTGAACTTGTTATCAGTATAAAAGACACCAGTCCACAACCTCAAACAGTCACACTCCAAACTCCACTATGGCCAAGACCAAAGAGCTGTCGAAGGACACCAGAAACAAAATTGTAGACCTGCACCGTGCTGGGAAGACTGAATGTGCAATAGGCAAGCAGCTTGGTGTGAAGAAATCAACTGTGGGAGCAATTATTAGAAAATGGAAGACATACAAGACCACTGATAATCTCCCTCGTTCTGGGGCTCCACGCAAGATCTCACCCCGTAGGGTCAAAATGATCACAAGAACAGTGAGCAAAAATCCCAGAACCACACGGGGGGACCTAGTGAATGACCTGCAGAGAGCTGGGACCAAAGTAACAAAGGCTACCATCAGTAACACACTATGCCGCCAGGGACTCAAATCCTGCAATACCAGATGTGTCCCCCTGCTTAAGCCAGTACATGTCCGGGCCCATCTGAAGTTTGTTAGAGAGCATTTGGATGATCCAGAACAGGGTTGGGAGAATGTCATATGGTCAGATGAAACCAAAGTAGAACTTTTTGGTAAAAACTCAACTCCTCGTGTTTGGAGGAGAACGAATGCTGAGTTGCATCCAAAGAACACCATACCTACTGTGAAGCATGGGGGTGGAAACATCATGCTTTGGGGCTGTTTTTCTGCCAAGGGACCAGCATGATTGATCCATGTAAAGGAAAGAATGAATGGGGCCATGTATCGTGAGATTTTGAGTGAAAACCCATCAGCAAGGGCATTGAAGATGAAATGTGGCTGGGTCTTTCAGCATGACAATGATCCTAAACACACCGCCCGGACAACGAAGGAGTGGCTTCGTAAGAAGCATTTCAAGGTCCTGGAGTGGCCTAGCCAGTCTCCAGATCTCAACCCCATAGAAAACCTTTGGAGGGAGTTGAAAGTCCATGTTGCCCAGCAACAGCCCCAAAACAGCACTGCTGTAGAGGAAATCTGCATGGAGTAATGGGCCAAAATACCAGCAACAGTGTGTGCAAACCTTGTGAAGACTTACAGAAAACGTTTGACTTCTGTCATTGCCAACAAAGGGTATATAACAAAGTATTGAGATGAACTTTTGTTATTGACCAAATATTTATTTTCCACCATAATTTGCAAATAAATTCGTTAGAAATCCTACAATGTGATTTTCTGGATTCTTTCCCCCATTTTGTCTCTCATAGTTGAGCTATACCTATGATTACAGGCCTCTCTCATCTTTTTAAATGGGAGAACTTGCACAATTGGTGGCTGACTAAATACTTTTGTGTCCCATTGTATCTTAATTACTTTTACATTCAACCTTTATAAACAAATCAATATTCAAATTTAACTGTTAACATTTATACTTCCACGTTTTAAATAACCAGTTTTCTTTGCCTCAGTTCATAACAAAATCTAGTATTCAAAGTACACTTCTTGTCTATTTGAGTATATTCTATTTTAATCCTCACTAATAAGTCAAAACCACAGTTTTCTTCAGCCTTATTTTAGCTTGCTTTCTTTGCCAACTCGCCTTCCATATCCGTGCTTTTAAGTCATCAAATAGATCTCCCTCTGTTATTATATATATATTGTTTGAGATAAAAGAGGCTACACAGTTGCCATTTTTTTGGAAGAGCTAACCAATTGTCTCTATTTTTCCATCTTAATGTAGTTGTCCTGAAATGCTTAGCTTCCCTTCAGTCTGTTCTTGATCCTCAGGTTTCTTCTGGTTTATATAGAAAGTCTTTTCCATTTTCAGTGTTGTCAGTCCCTTTTCTGGGTTTTCCATTAACAGTGTTTGTTGATCAGTTGAATCTTCTATCATAGTATTTGATTGTTCCACTTCTATTATATTCTGTGTAGTTGATTCTTTAGTTATTATCAAAGTTTGGGTTCGTATATCTAGGCTGACATCTTGTTCCTTTTTGTAGCTTCTTATTTCATCAGAAACTGTAAGAATAGTTTCATAAATTGCTTTCAACATAAAGAGAATCTGTTCCTGATCTTCATCCATGTTTTCTTATTAATGTGTTAAAAGCTTTACAAGCAGAGAATGAAATTAATTTTGTCATTGAGTATAGAACACAGGTGGGCTTCTCACAGGTGATATCTGTCAATGTTGCAAAAGTCTTATCTATAGTCTGTGCTTCAAGCCAAGTCTCTCTTAGACAATAACAAGTTGTAACACCAGGTATAGCCACAAGGTGTCGCCCATACTATTTAAGATTTTTTTTGAATCCAAAATTTTTATAAACATGTAGTTCTGATCTCTTTGCAGTGTTTCAATATGGAGAATGTTTTGTAAGAATATTTTGCTTGAAAGATAATTTTACATTTTACGTTTTTAGAACTATTGCTGGCTGGATGCCATCTGGTTTCTGCTACAGGTAGAAGTTATGAAGGTTCACTTAGCAAACATTTGAAGTTACACCATAAGCACCATGTAGTGTTTACAAATAAGTCTCAAAATTACAAATGTTGCAGCATTATATGAGTCATTCACCCTTATGAACGATTACAGAGGCACTGCAACATTCACCCTGCCCAGACATGTCAAACAAAAGGCCCAGGGGCCGGATCTGGCCCGCGAAGTGGTTTCATGTGGCCCGCGAAGCCATCCTGGAAACAGTGAGGGAATGGCCCCCACTGCCTTGGCCCTGGCCCAGAGACCCTCCTGCCAGAGACCTTCAGATCTGTCCCACTCCTGCCCAGGCCCCCATAGGCACCCTTGATGCGTAGGCCATACACACTCTAGCCATGCCCACCCTGGCCATACCCACCCGGCTCCCTGAGGGTAACCGCAATGCTGATGCGGCCCTGAATGAAATTGAGTTTGACACCCCTGACCCTGCCTATTACCCCCCCTCCCCATTCCAGGTCTCCATAGGCACTAGGCCTGTAGATATTCACCTTGCAAAGATCTAGAGAGCCTGTGGTTTTCTTGGTCTGTTTCACTGCTTCAGGCCTTCTTGGTCTGTTTCACTGCTTCAGGCCTTGGTCTGTTTCACTGCTTCAGGCCTTTGGTACATTCACAAAGAATGGAGGCCTAAAGTACCAGAAGATCATGTGAGATCAGTAGTGTGAGATATCACACTAGGCTTGTATTCTCTGCAAACAGAGGCCTGGATGAGATCTGCTGCAAAAGGCTTTGCAAATGGAGGGAAGGCCTGAAACATCGAAGCTTTCCTTCCATTTTTAAAACCTTTTGTCATCTTTGCAAAAAGCCTTTGCTGCCAAGAATGGGGCTGGGTGGGACATGTGCATCTCTCTGGGTCTCCATTTATAGCAGCAAAGGCCTTTCTTCTAGGCCAGGGGTCGGCAACCTGAAACAGTGAAAGAGCCACTTGGAAACGGTTCCCTCACAAAAGAAAAAACTGGGAGCCGGAAAAAATGGGTGTGCATGCACGCGCATGCGCAGAACAAGAGGCTTGACAGAAGAGTGGAGCGTAAGGTGAGACATGCAGCCCCCCTGCCCCCCTCCACTCTCATTCACTCGCCTTTGCTTGGAAAAGCTTCTCTCTCACTCTCATTCACTCACGTTTTGTTTGCAAAAGCTTCTCTCTCGCTCTCTCATTCACTCACATTTTGCTCTAAAAAGCCTCTTTCACACTCTCATTCACTCACACTTGTTCAAAAATGCTTCTCTCTCGCTCTCATTCACTCACCAACTCGAAAGGCCAGCCGCGGCACCTCCATTGACTTCCATGGGGATGCTTGGCAATGAATGGTCTAATTAAAACCGCTCCCGCTAGTGCTGCTACTGCTAACTTTTTCACTTGCTGCTTGGTTCCAATGAAACCGGAGAATCCCCGGATGCCACTGCTGGGGGTAGAGGAGGCTGCTTGGGTTCAGGCGTAGCGTAAGCCAACAACGGTAGCGGTGGAGGCGGCGGCGAGAGAGACGCTGGAGGTCTGCCGCATCTCCGTCAGCCACCACCTCACCTGCAGAAACAAATCCCCGTGCCGGTACCCATGGCAGCAGCGAGCCCCAAGGACTGGGCAATCGCTCTGCCAGTGGTGGCTGCTGTTGGGGCAGCCTAGTGCCCTTGCCGAGATACTGGAGATGATCCAGGCCCGCACTCCGTGGCTTTGGCAGCTTTGGCGGAAGAAAAAGGAAGGTGGTGGCGGCAGCGGCTGCTGCTGTTGAGGCAGCTTAGTGCCCTTGCCGAGATACTGGAGGTGCTCCAGGCCTGTGCTCCGTGGCTTTGGCAGCAGGAGTAGCAACGCCTGCCTGCCGGGCAGAAGAAACAGGAAGGCGGCGGGGCGCCTGGCAGGCAGTACTCAGCAAGCAGGCATGGGCGATGCACCTGCAGCTCCTGCCCTTCCAAGTACCAAGCAGTGCTGCCTGGACACACAGCTGCTCCTACCACCAAAGCCGCAGAGCACCTCCAGTATCTCAGCAACAGCACTAAGCTGCCTCAACAGCAGCTGCCGCCGCCAACCTTCCTGTTTCTTCCGCCCGGCAGGCAGGCATTGCTACTCCTGCCACCATAGCCGCTAAGGACGCTCCAGCATCTCAGTGAGTGCACTAGGCCGCCCCAACAGCAGCCGCCATCAGCGGAGCAATTGGGGATCGCTGCTGCCATGGGGGCCGGCACAGGGATTTGTTTCTGCAGGGGAGGTGGAGGCTGACGGAGATGCGGCAAACCTCCAGCATCTCTTGCCGCCACCTCTACCACTACTGTTGTTGGCTTCCGCTACGGCCGAACCTGAGCAGCCTCCTCCACCCCCAGCAGTGGCATCTGGGGATTCTCCAGTTTCATCGGAACCAAGCAGCAAGTGAAAAAGTTAGCAGTAGCAGCACTAGGGGGAGCGGTTTTAATCGGCCCCTCCATTGCCATGGAGGCGCCGCAGCTAGCCTTTTGAGTTGGTGAGTGAATGAAAGCGAGAGAGTAGCATTTTTGAGCAAAGAGTGAGTGAATGAGAGTGTGAAAGAGGCTTTTTAGAGCAAAATGTGAGAAAATGAGAGCAAGAGAAGCTTTTGCAAGGAATGTGTGAGTGAATGAGAGAGTGAGATAAAAGCTTTCCTTTTATCCCTTTCTTCCGACACCACCTTCCCCGCAGCCGTTTCTCCCACGTCACCAACCTTCACAGCTCCCTGATACTAGCAAGAACAATCTTTTTGATTTTTTTACTCTTCTTTTTCCAGGCTAAGGGAGTGCCAGCCCTGCTGATGTAGGAAAAGCAAAGCAGGAGCCCTGCTGGCTCTCCAGAATAGAGGAGCCGCTTCCTAATAAATGCAGCTGATCAGTCTTAGTTTCTTCTGTAAGGAAAGATTGGGGGAGGGGTGTGTTTGCTTCACCTTTTCCTCCCCCAAAAGGTTCCCTGCTTGGAAGAAGGAACGTGAAAGGGGTGGCTTTTGGTTTTTTTCCTTCTAATGGACAGTGTGGTGCCCAATGGGTATTAGGGAGGGTACAGATTGGAAAAGGGGATTGTGTCTTTCCTCATCCAGCAAAACTGGTAAGAGTAAGCTTGTGGGCTGACCAACTAAGCTTTTAAATCCCCTCTTTCTAGTGGACCCTCCTCACTGGGAAGAAACCTTGGGAATGAACGGATTTGGAGGCATGCGCACGCACGCACACACACACACACACACACACACAGAGAGAGAGAGAGAGAGAGAGAGAGAACGAGAGAACGAGAACTCCCCCTCCCCGGCATGCCCCATCTGACCGACCCACTCACCTTTCCAGCAGTCCTCCTGTCTCTTCCTCCGCTGCCGCCATATGCAGTCCGAGGAAGAAAAGAGGTTTGTGGGCAGTCCCACAAACCAAAGACCTTCAATCAATTCAAGCTTTGCAAGTTTTATTTTTTTCCCATGAGAAGTTTGAATTGATTGGTTGAACTTTTTTAGTCTCAATTTTTTTTTTTTGGACTGCACATGGCAGAGGACTGGGAGCCGCAGGAGACGGCTGAAAGAGCCGCATGCGACTCCGGAGCTGCGGGTTGCCGACCTGCGTTCTAGACCTTTGCCAATAAAGGAGGCTGGGAAGGACACGTGCTTCCCAGCGGGGCTCTGTTTTCTTCAGCAAAGTGCTTGAGGCGGGCTTTACCAACAAAAATAGAGCCCCAGACGGGTGCACTCATCCCTCCAGGCCTCTATTTTCGTTGCCAAAGGTCTCCTCAAGCACTTTAGCAGCAAAAATGGAGTCCCAGAGAGGTGTGTGTGTCCCTCTGGTCTTTTGTTCTTGTCACAAAGTCCTTCTCAAGTATTTTACCAAAGAATACAGAGCCCCAGAGGGGAGTACGCGTCCCTCTGAGCCTCCATTCTCTTTGGCAAAGGCCATTTCAAGTTTTGGCCAGAGGCCGAAAACTTCTAGGTGTCCTGATCTTGTACAATTTCAGGCACCCATCCACTTTTGCAGACAATGAGTGCCTGAAGTCCTGCGACATCGGCACCTACAGAAGCTTCCAGTCTGTACATGAAAAGAATTTGCATGCCAGTGGGAGGCTTGAAGCAACATGATTTTGCTGCCCCAAACATCCCTAATGGTGTGCAAACACTTTTCTCCACTGACGCCTTGGTGTGTCAGAGAAGCTGAGCACGGCACACTAACCCTTTCTCCCTCTGCTCTCACCGCCTGCAAGGAGCAGGCAAAGGAACAGGCTGGAGAGGAGACAGATCTTCACAAAGTAAGTGACCCGGCATAACAGGATGGAGGGGAGCAATTGTGGGGATCCCAGACGAGGGAGAATGAGGTATTTCAGTGGGTCAGGGGAGGTCTTGAATGGTCTGAAGCAGGTGACCTGTTCCCCTCATGGCCTTCCCCACCCTGAGATAACTCATGTGCACTTAACGGCCTTTAACATTTGATTCATTGTTCTGAATTCAGATGTCACTTCTTTCTGTATTTTGCCATCTTTGCTTGAATCATTCTTCTGTATGTGTGTGCAAATTTTCAGCATTGAAAGAATCAACTGCTCTGTACATAAATGTGAAGAATCCTTCTATTGCAAGGATACATAGTCTGGTACTCTGTGTATATTGAATTATAGCCTTCTTGAAGCTGGAACTATTGTGTGTGCTGGCAGCGCCTTATGGAATTTTAGTTTAAAGGATCTGGAAAGCATTAGGCCAGTGGTGGCGAACCTATGGCACGGGTGCCAGAAGCGGCACTCAGAGCCCTCCCTGTGGGCATCCGCACCATGCCTCGGTGGTGGTAACTGTCCCTCTTCAACCAGCCGCCCCCCACAGGTGTCCCTCCCCACGAGCAACATTGAGGTGATCACACCCACCTTGGCCACACCCACCCAATCTGCCATGACCACCACAGCCACACACACCCAGTAGGCCACTC
Source organism: Vipera ursinii (assembly GCF_947247035.1). Classification (NCBI taxonomy): domain Eukaryota; kingdom Metazoa; phylum Chordata; class Lepidosauria; order Squamata; family Viperidae; genus Vipera; species Vipera ursinii. The sequence goes on from NC_139517.1 coordinate 49,591,211, forward strand.
GGTCTCTAAAAGGTTCGCCCTCACTGCATTAGGCTGTTTATATTGCACCCCCACTCTTGAGAATCTTTCCCATTTTAATTTCTTATCAAGAAGTGTGCTTGAGAAAAGATTTAAAAATATAGCCTATGGCAACAATATTGTATTTCTTTGAAAGTCATAATGAATACTGCTTTTTCTCCATTATATGAGATTTATGTATGCAGATAGAATTTATTGCTATATAGGTAACTCTAATTTTCAAGTACCCTCTTTTCTAACAGTGTTAAAGCTGTTATAAAAATGTGGCATTTGAAAAAAAATGACTTTTTCCCCAGAAACTTTACTTGAGCAAAATAAATCTCCACACATGACAACCTGAGTGATGCTTTCTCTGTAATGCTGTCTCTGCCCTCTCACAATGCCTGGAAGCTCTAGGGATCTGGATGAGGGACAATAGACTTTGACTGAACCCTGGCAAAACTTCGACTCAGTGGCTTTGGGTGCATGGAGCCTCAGGATCTGAATGTTTGTCATCCTCAGTTCTGGATGGGATTGTTCTACCCTTTTCAGATCCAGCTCACAACTTAGAGGTTCTCCTGGGCTCATGTCTTCTGCTTGAACAGCAAGTTGCAAACATGACCAGGAGAACATTTATACAGCTGCGGTTTGTATACCAGTTGTGATCTTTCTTTCTTTTTTTAATTTTTTTTTATTGAATAAACATTTAAAAACAGGTTGAACACAGTGTGACTTTTCTGGCTGTTATTTTATCATACATACTATACCATATACCATATATCTCCCTAGTCATTGATCTTTTATACCATTTACATATTGCATTTTATACTATTTACATATTTATATATTTACATACATATTTACGTCTATTTACAACATAACTTCCATTTCCATTCTTATTTCATATTCTTTCTGATCTTTACGCTGACTTTGGGGTTGAAAATTTACACTTTCTCTCCTAGATGAGCTTTCTTTGTTCTGACTTTTTCTCCTCAAGTCTAACCAATAATACATCTTATCACAAACTTCATAATACTCTGTTTCATCCTTGTCTTTAATTTCTAAGGTTAGTCTATCCATCTCTGCACATATCAATTTTTTTAATTAATTTCCTCTCCACATGGGTATTTCCATTTTTCCAGTTCTGGACATATACTACTAACCTTGCTGCTGTTATGATATGCAACACTAGATATGTCTCTTCCCATCTATTATTCCCAGTAAAAACAATTCTGGTCTAAGATCTATCTTCAGTCCTAACATTTCCTCCAACTAAGTCTTTATTAGCCGCCAAAATTCTTTTGCTTTGGAACATGTCCATCACATATGAGTGTCCCTAACACTTTCTTGCACTTCCAACATTGTGGTGGTACATCTTTTCTCATCTTTGCCAGTCTTGTTGAGGAGAAGTGCCACCTGTAAAACATTTTATACAGGTTCTCTATATATGAGTTAGCGAAGGTTAGCTCTCTATTTCTTTCCCATAATGTTTGCCATTTGTCTAAATCAATATTATATCTGAAAATTTGGGCCCATGTTATCATTTCTTCTTTTACCTGCTCCTCTTCCATTTTATATTCCAATAAATATTTATAGTTCTTTTGATTGCTTTCTCCTCCGCTCCTAATAGTATTTGATCTAGTGTTGTCAGATCTCTCTGTATACCCCATTCCTTTTTGTCTTTCTTATAACGTGACTGGATTTGCAGGTACACCCACCATTCTAATTGTACCCCATTTTTTAAATTCATGTCTAGATTTAAGTTCCCCTTGTTCATTTAAAATATCTCTGTACATAACTACTTTCCCCAAGTTCATGAAATTTGGATGCACTAGCGCTTCCAATACCGGTGTTTCTATATAGTTCTGTTGTTTAACTTTAATCCACATATTAAGTAATGCTGCTCTGATACGGTGTCTCTGGAAGTATTGATGAACGTTATATCTCTCATCCCACAAAAAATGCGTGCCATCTAGATTGTAAATCCATGACCTCTAGAGCAGGGGTAGGCAACCTTGGCTCTTTTATGACTCATGGACTTCAACTCCCAGAATTCCTGACCCAGCCATGCTAAAGAGAAAGGGAGAGGTTTCCAAGCTGAGCCATGTTGGCTCAGGAATTCTGGGAGTTGAAGTCCACAAGTCATAAAAGAGCCAAGGTTGCCTACCCCTGCTCTAGACTTAACAGCCTTCTGTTTTTTAAATTTATCCAGTCTTCTACCTAGGTGAGTATTGCAGCTTGTAGTACAGCTTCCAGTCAGGTAGTCTGAATCCCCCTCTCTGGCTTCTTGTAGAGTTTTAATTTAATTCTAGGTTTCTTCCCCTGCCAAATAAATTGCAGTATTGTTTTATTCAAATTTACAAATTTTCTCTAATTTTATGGGGACATTCTGAAATAAAAAGAGTAATTTAGGTAAAATGTTCATCTTTACTGCTGCGATTCTCCTCATGAAAGATTCTCCCCATCTTTCTAAATATCTCATTGTTTAAATTAATATATTTATCTTCTTTAATTGTAATACACCTTGCTGTTAGCTGTAATCCCAAGTATTTAACTTTCTTCACTATTTGGATATTTATTTTCTCCACCAAGTCATTTTTCTGTATACTAGTCATATTTTAACTATCATTTTCGTTTTGTCTTTATTGATTTTCAGTCCAGCTACCTCTCCACATTCTTCTAATATTTTCACAAGTCGTGTACCCGAATGTAGCAGTTCCTCTAAGATAAATACGAGGTCATCCGCGAATGCTTGCAGTTTGTAGGTTTCTTTCTTAATATTTAAGCCTCTAATTTGACTTTCCTTTCGAATCATTCTAGTCAGTACTTCGAGAGTTAATATAAACATTAGCGGTGAGAGCGGACACCCTTGTCTTGTACCTTTCCTAATTTGGAAGCTTTGTGTTGCTTCTCCATTAATTATAACTCTCGCCTCTTGTTTATCATATATATCTCTGAATAAGTTTATAAATTTTCCACCAAAGTCCATATAGCCTAACTGCCTCAACATGAAATTCCAATTTACATTGTCAAAGGTTTTTTGGGCATCCAGAAACATCAGAGCTACTTGTTTTTCACTGTGAATCTCATAGTACTCCAAAATATTCAAAATCATCCTCATATTGTTTCGAATTTGCCTTCTTGGTAGGAAACCGTTTTGGTCTGCATGTATAAATTTGTTTAGGTATCTTTTTAGCCTCCCGCAATTATTGCCATAAATATTTTGTAATCCGAATTTAAAAGCAATATTGGCCTATAATTATTGATTTTTGTTAAGTACGATTTTGTTTGGGAATCAGCACAACGTTTGCTTCTATCCAAGATGCTGGCGTTTTGGCTTCTTTTAGAATTGCATTGAACGTCTCCAGTAATATTTTACCAAATGAGTCTTGAAATTCTTTATATTCTACTGGCAGTCCGTCTGGGCCCAATGCTTTATTGTTGTTCTGGTTTTTTTTCAATGCCTCAGTTAATTCAATAATTGTTATCTCCGCATTTAATATACACTTTGTTTCATCCGAAATTTTTGGTAGATCAGCTTTTTTAAAACATTGAAGTATTTTTTCATCCATAGCCCACTTATTCTCATCATATAGTTTTGTATAGTAATTTTCTGAATTATCTTTTTCTTTTCTTCACTTTGATGTTGTATATTTCCCTCTTCGTCTTGTAATTTATTAATCCAGCTGCTTTCCCTCTGCTTCTTTAGCTTATACGATAGCCATCTCCCTGGCTTGTTGGCATTCTCAAAGAAATTCTGGCCACTCCTTTTAATTTGTTGTGCTAGTTCTTCTTTCTCAAGAATGGTCAGCTTATGTTTAATCACTTCCATTTGTTGTTTCAGGCTTTCATTTTGGGGGTTGTGTTGTAGTTCTATTTCTAATCTTTGGAATTCCTCTTCTAAGTTTTTTCCCTTTTGTTTCTTCTTTTTATTTTCTCTCGCCATATAAGCTATAGCCACTCCTCTCACATATGCCTTCATTGTATCCCATAAATTTTGTATGTTTGTATCCTCTTTTTTATTTCCCTGGAAGAACAATTTTAGCTGTTCCTCCAACTTTATTTTAAATTCTTTGTGTTTTATAATCGCTCTTTTTAGCGTCCATCTGCCTGTTTTTTCCCCCCCTCTCCATCTGATTCTCACCGAGTTGTGGTCCGCCCAAAGGTTTGTTTCTATTTCCACTTCCCCCATCTTAAAAAAAATTTTTGGCAATATTCTTCTGAGTCCCTTTCTTATTTGCTTTTATAGTCTAGCTTCCTGTCTATTATTGCATTGAAATTGCCCATAATACAGATGTTCTCACAATCTATCACCCGTAGTGTATTATATAGTTTCCTATAGAACTGTTCTTGCCCCTCATTTGGGGCATAGATTCCTACTAATATTATCCGGTTTTGGTTAATTGTCATCTCCACTACCAAAATCTTACCTTCTGTATCTTTATAGATTTGCTTGGCTAAGATTGACTGATATATATCACTACTCTTTTTTTGTGCTGTGTTAAAGATGCAAACATCTTCCCCAGTTTAGGGCATTCCAACACCTGTCTATGCTGTTCCTTAATGTGAGTCTCTTGGATAACTATAACATCTAAATTTCTTCTGATCAATTTATTAAAAGTTTTTTTTCCTTTTTCGAAGAGAGTTTAAGCCGTTAATATTCAAAGATAGGATTTGGAGTTCTCCCATCATGTTTCTACTTATATCTAGTTTTTATACCTCTCATTATTCTAGTCTCCCTTGGTTCCTCTCTCAGTTCTTATTTCATTTCATAGTTTACCGTTTCCTCTCCTCGCTTCTCATTTTTCCCTGTTGTCCCTCCTCTTCTGCTCTAGCTAACCTTGACTCCCTCACTTCTTCGACATCTCTCTCTAGTTCTTCTTCACTGCAATAATATATATAAGTACACAACCTAAACTATATGAACCATAGCCACAATTAGATCTTGATCTATTACTCCAAACAGTCCTTTGTATCCAAAGTCTATCGATAATCCCACAAAGAAGAAAAGAAAGACTTCCAAGGAGATGTGTCCAATGTCAATAAGTTCCAAGGAAAAAAGAAAAAGAAATTCCTATTTTAGCCACTAGATATCCCTCTTGCTCTTTTTTTAACTTCAGCTCCACATAGAGAATGCGCTGTCACTTTCAAAATGTCAGCCTGTTCTTCCAGATCACCTTCTCTTTCTCTCTTTTACTGCCAATTTGATCTCATATAGTCTTCAAAGCTCTCCGGTCTAGGTTCCCTTCTCGTTATTGCTGTTCTTTCCCTGCTAGCGCGTCTCTATCTCATTCCAAATTCAATTTTGGGACTTTTTTTTTCTTCCAGAAAAGCCTTGCCACTTTCGCGCGGGGGGGTGGGGAATGGAAAAAAAACCTCCGCCCTTTTTTTCCTGGAATCCTCCTGACCTGTGCTACCCAAGGAAAAGTTCCAAAAGACTCTTCCTTTCCAGTTTTCTCCTGTTCCTCCGTCAGAACCAATTCTTGGTCAGTTCCAGTCACCTGTTCAGCTACTTCACCGCCTGCCTCTGTCAAGCCTCTATGTCGGCCATTGAAGGCTTTCTTCTTCCCCACTCGATCTGCCAGGCTCTTCCCTGCTGTCGAGCTCCGGTCACCACCTGGATTTGCACTGCAGGTCGTCCTTCCTTCTCGGCTCCCCTCCAAGAAACCGCGGCTCCGAAAAAACCAGCCCAAGCGGCTGGTAAAGCGGTTGTGTATTTTGGTGAGCCGTTTAACACAGCTGGTCAGCTTGACAGCTGCCCCCACCCCCCAGTTGTGATTTTTCCTGGAGCATGACTCCCAGTGCTCAGTTATTTACATTCTGGTCATTTCTCACCTGAGCTACTGCAGTGGGGCTACATTTGAAGTCCATTCAGAACCTCCAACAGTGCAAAGTACAGTGAGATAAGTCTTTGGGGTCCCTAGGACAGCCCATATATACTTCTGTTTTGTGAACTTCACTGATTACCATCTGCTTCCAAGGGCAGAAGTCCAGGCTTCCAAGGGCAGAAGTCCAGGCTATTTGATGAACTGTCTTATCCTTCTAGCATTTTGCCAGCAGAGAGAACCTGTTTCAGATTCCATTGGTCAAAGAAAACTCTCTTTTGTGGTTCCCACCAGCTTTGGTCACCATCTTCATCAGATTTTCCCACCTCTTACTTATGTAACAAAAAAGTACATTTTTATGGAATGTTAAATTGCTCTATGATCTGCTGGTTTTAACTGTTCAAGTGTAGTGATTTTAAAAATGTTGATCTGGTACACTTAACTGTATCTTGTTTGGTTGCTTACAGTGAGAGTGATTATAGTTTATCAGATTTAGTGTATATTGTTTCTCCTTATGATTTCCTATCTTATCAATGATAATTTTTTTACTAATACTTAATTTAATAATGTCATCTAATTTAATAGTATTTATGTAATTTAACAGTAATAACTATGTCCTGTTAAATTATTTACAGTGAAGGAAAAAATTATTTGATCCCATTCTGATTTTGTACGTTTGCCCACTGACAAAGAAATGACCAGTCTATAATTTTAACAGTAGGTTTATTTTAATAGTGAGAGGCAAAATAACAAAAAAATCCATAAAAACCCATTTCAAAAAAGTTATAAATTAATTTGCATTTTAATGAGTGAAATAAGTGTTTGATCCCTTATCAATCAGCAAGATTTCTGGTTCCCAGGTGTCTTTTATATAGGTAATGAGCTGAGATTAGGAGCCCTCTCTTAAAGGGAGTGCTCTTAATCTCAGCTTGTTACCTGTATAAAAGACACCTGTCCACAGAAGCAATCAATCAGATTCCAAACTCCACCATGGCCAAGACCAAAGAGCTGTCCAAGGATGTCAGGGATAAGATTGTAGACCTGCACAAGGCTACACAAGCAGCTTGGTGAGAAAGTGACGAAAGTTGGTGTGATTATTTGCAAATGGAAGAAACACAAAATAACTGTCAATCTCCCTTGGTCTGGGATTCCATGCAAGATCTCACCTCTTGGAGTTTCAGTGATTATGAGAACGGTGAGGAATCAGTTCAAAACTACAAGGGAGGATCTTGTCAATGATCCCAAGGCAGCTAGGACCATAGTCACCAAGAAAACAATTGGTAACACACTACGCCATGAAGGACTGAAATCCTGCAGCGCCTGCAAAGTCCCACTACTTACATGTACAGGCCTGTCTGATGTTTGCCAATGAACATCTGAATGATTCAGAGGAGAACTGGGTAAAAGTATTGTGGTCAGATGAGACCAAAATCGAGCTCTTTGGCATCAACTGAACTCGCAGTGTTTGGAGGAGGAGGAATGTTGTTTATGACCCCAAGAACAACATTCCCACCATCAAACCTGGAGATGGAAACATTAAGCTTTGGGGGTGTTTTTCTGCTAAGGGGACAGGGCAACTTCACAGCATCAAAGGGATGATGGAGGGCCATGTACTGTCAAATCTTGGGTGAGAACCTCCTTCCCTCAGCCAGGGCATTGCAAATGGTCGTGGATGGGTATTCCAGCATGACAGTGACTCAAAACACATGGCCAAGGCAACAAAGGAGTGGCTGAAGAAGAAGCACATTAAGGTCCTGGAGTGGCCTAGCCAGTCTCCAACCCTTAATCCCATAGAAAATCTGTGGAGGGAGCTGTAGGTTCGAGCTGCCAAATGTTAGCCTCAGAACCTTAATGACTTGGAGAGGATCTGCAAAGAGGAGTGGGACAAAATCCCTCCTGAGATGTGTGCAAACCTGGCAGCAACTACAAAATCATCTGACCTCTGTGATTGCTAACCAAGAGTTTTGCAACCAAGTACTAAGTCATGTTTTGCAAAGGGGTCAAATACTTACTTCACTCACTAAAATGCAAATCAGTTTTTTGAAATAGGTTTTCCTGGATTTTTTTGATGTTATTCTGTGTCTCATTGTTAAAATAAACTTACCATTACAATTATAGACTGATCATTTCTTTGTTAGTGGGCAAATGTACAAAATCAGAATGGGATCAAATAATTTTTTCCCTCACTGTAAATCTTAAATATATTTTTCAAATAGAATGAAGGCTTCTGTGTATAATAGCTAAGTGTTGTTTTTTCTTATGTAGATCTAAAACTATATAAGTGTACAGCCACTATTAAAATATATGCAAATAGGGCTTCTATTACTGTGCAGTGATTTGAATTTGGAAAGAAAACAGAGGGATATGTTTGACACAATTGTTAGCAGTTTTTTAAAGAACTCATCTTGGCAGATCACACTATGCAGTTAAGGAGATGCCAACAGAAGTGTTTTTGGCTGTGTGTTCTCTGAATATCTTTTTGTCTTTTTTCTTCAGATCTGGATAATGTTACAGACCCTATCATTGAAATCTAAAGTATTTTAGCATACATGATTTAATAATTTGAAATAGTTAAAAAAGTAGAATAAAAATTTTATTGAATCAAACTCCTATAAGCTTTATGCATTACAGTTTATTATATCAGGCAAATTCTTTATATTCCCCCCCCTTAACCTGGCTTCCTTAACTGCAGTGAAAGCAACCGAATGCCTCACCAACTACTTGTTACTTGTAAGAGGAAATTTAATTTACTTTCAATGTTCCAGTTTAATTCTTGCTAACCATCTCACGGAGCTTTCTTCTATGTAAAACCTAGATTTCAATAACATTCTTTCCAGTGCAATCTTCAGTTTTGCCTCTGAGGGTGATCAAAGCCTTTCAGAGCTTATCTAGGTGTTTGATGGGTAATCCTTTATTTTGATGGAATGACATTTGCCAGCACAGTAACACCATTGTGTTACACTGTGCATATGAATTTAAACAGGAAGCAACAATATAAAATTTTATGTTCATGCATTTTTTTCTATTCTTCTACAGGTAGTCCTCGAGTTATGAGTGTAATGGAGCCTGCACATTCCATTCGTAACTCGAAAACTTGTGGGAGTGAATCTCGTACCTTAAATGAGAAAACTCTCTACTTGTTAAGATACACGTGGCTCCGTAAGTGCACATGAGGTACCTCATGCTTTCCCCTCACTTCCTGCTGTGCCGGACTCACCTACCTTGGAAAATCTGTCTCCTGTCTGCTGTAGTTTCTTTTCCTTTGAGGGAGAGAAATGCTTTTCGCACTGGCAAGGGAAGCTCCTAGGTGCCGTAATATTATGCGAGTTCAAACACAAATCCTCTGCAAAAGAGATCATGGCTCCCTGAAGGCAGACCTTTCCTCAAGTCTTTTTCTGGTGAAAATGAGCCCATGGAGCAAGCTGGCAAGGACCTTCCAATCTCTCTCAGGTATGTGTTTGGATAAAAAGTGTTTGAGCGGCAGCAGCTTGAGTTTCTCTGCTCCATCCAAGAGGAAAGAAGTGGAAGCACAGAGCCGGATTGCTCTCAATAAGGCCGGTGCACATGAGTGAGCAGTGCACCTGCGTCTTCTTGAGAGCAATTTTGCTTTGCGCCTCTGCTTTCTTCTTTTCGGACAAAGTGGAGAAACTGAAGCTGCTGCTGCTGCTGCTTGAGTGGGGAGGAGGACAAGGAGAAGAGCGATCAGGATTTGTGCCACCATCCGGTCAAGCAAACAGTAGGCCAGGCAGGGTGGCTGCCTGGCTGGAGAGGAGAGGTGGCCGTCACCAGCTTGGACGCAGGTGCAAGGGAACCCACCTTGTGATGTCTCCCTGCTCAGTTGAAGGCTTCATTTCTGCCCTCAAACCAAGGCCAGCACAAGTGAGTGAGCAGAGCACTTGGGCCGCAGAAGGCATTGGTTCCTGCGCCTGGCCAACTCCAATTCCACGCTTTGTCCCATAGGCATGCAAATGAAGCAAACACACACACCCTGCCCAAATGGAAGCTTTCGGGGGCCATGACCTCTTTTGCAGAGGATTTATGTTTGAACTTGCGTGCTGGTAATGACCTATAAAGCCCTAAATGGCTTGGGTCCGGACTATCTAAGGGAACACCTGCCAGCATCATCTTCCCATCGTCCTGTGCGTTCCCACAGGGAGGGCCTTCTCAGGGTACCGCCGGTTAATGAATGCCGGCGGGTTATTCCCAGGGGAAGAGCGTTCTCTGTGGGTGCACCTGCCCTATGGAACCAACTACATAACGGAACTTAGGACTGCCCCCAACCTTCGCTCATTTCGTCGGGACCTGAAAACTTGGCTCTTCGAGCTGTTTGGCCCAGACTGAGGGGTTTTTAATTTTAACTGGGTTTTAGATTTACTTTTGGGGCTTGAATTAAATTAATTGTTTTAATTGATCTTAATTTTTGTATTTCATGGTTTTAACTGCCCTGTAAACCGCCCTGAGTCCTACGGGAATAGGGCAGTATACAAATTCAATAAATAAATAAATATTAAGGCACCCAGGAGCTTCCATTTTTGGTGCGAAAAGCATTTCCAAGCTGACTCTCCTCTCTCTCAAAGGGAAAGAAACCATGGCAGACAAGAGACAGATTTTGCAAGTTAAGTGTGTCCAGTGTGGCAGGAAGGGAGAGGGAAGGAATTGTGGGGTACAGGTGGTGGTGGGAGAAATAGCGAGAATGTTGCAGAGCCTCTGCCATCGTTCGTAAGGGCAAATGACTGCCATGGTGCTGCAATATTTGTAATTTTGGGATTGCTTGTAAACACTAGGGGGCACTGGTCACATAACTTCAAATCAACATTAAGTGAATACTTGTAACTCGAGGATTACCTGTATATGACTGGACTTAAACTGAGTCAACATTCACTTGGACTGACTTGCTCTGGTTTCAATAATTTTCAAAATATATAGTAAAAATGGTTAGATGTTCAAATTTAATAGCGTGAGAGAGAGAGAGATGATGACGATAATGCCCCAGTACCTTTTTTTGGGTTACAGTTACTATTAGCTTAGGGTTATCTTTTGAAGATGATTAAAACTATATTTAATGTGAATTGCCCCATGACCCTCTTCCTTTTTTAAACTATATCGTTCTGAGTGATTGATATATCTCTTGAATTTCTGTGAGAAACTCCTCTGAAAATGTATACGAAAGAATAGCATACAGATGGAATATTTAGACATATGAGGTGAGATGTTAACAGAAAAATGGAATATTTCTATTAACATAGATTTCCTAGGGCACATATGGATGCTTTTCTACAAATAATAATGGATGGGTCATGTCAGATCCATTGACAGCTGAATAAAGTTGATGACCAACGCTGTCTTCTATGATATTTTTTCAATTTCCTGCACTTTAATAACAATATGGATTATAGGGAGAGTTTGACTTACAACTACAATTAACCCCAAAATTTTGTTGCTAAGCAAGATAATTGCTAAGTGAGTTTTGCCCCATTTTATGACCATTCTTGCTCTAGTTGTTAAGTGAATCACTGCAGTTAGTAATATGGTTATTAAGTGAATTTGGCTTTCCTATTGACTTTGCTTGTTAGAAGTTCACAAAATGTGATTACATGATTCTGAGATACTGCAATTTTCATAACTATATGCCAATTGCCAATTGTCTGAATTTTGATCGTGTGACTACAGGGATGCTACAATGGTCATAAGTCTCATAAGTCATTATTTTTAGTGCTTTTCTAAGTTTGGTCACTAAACAAATGGTTGTATGTGAAGGACTAGTTTTATAATTCTGTAAACAATTATATGGTCTTTTCCATGTATGCAGTTCATTTATAATAATGCATAGGAAAAATATGTCTGTATAATATCAAGATTTCATTAAACTATTCTTCTATATTCCTAGTAAATTATCTGAGGTAATTCAACAAAGTATATACACTTCCTAGTATCATCTACTGGAATAATCAATTGTTATTTAGTATAGCTACTTAAGGTTTTCAGAGAGAATGATATGCTATGGGGATAAACTGTTGGCTAAAATGTTACTAATGTTTCCCCCAAAATAGCAATTGCCATGGACTTTTGGCCAAGAGTGTAAGGTATCAGTTTTGACATCCTGTGTAAGAAGGATGCATGTTGTTAAGAGTTCCATGTGTTAGTATTTATAGAGCTTGTCTCACATGTCTTTCCATGAATAAAACAGCTGTGACAAGCTTCAGTCAGCTTTCAGTAACAACAGATAAATTATGCAGTAATACAAGAATGCTGCAGAGTTCAATACTGCTAATTGTATGAATTGATGTAATTCAGATTTTTGCTGTATTTGTAATTCTAGCCACTACTCAAGCATACTTGCATACAACCCAAAATCAAGGTTTTGGAGAAACCTGGTTTATCATAAATGAGGAGAAGACTGGGAACACAGCCTGTTTATGTTGGCTTGGTTACTCTTGCTTCTATGGTTAACTAAGAGAAAATGAAAAAGTTACTCTATCTCAGGGCTGTCAAACTGCTGGCCCATGGGCCAGATGTGTCATGAGGAAACCGTGCCCACTTCATTGCCAGCAATGGGGAAAAATCTCCAATATGTCGCGCGACATCATATGATGTGGCAAGTTTGACATGTCTGCTCTATCTGAACCTGGGCTCCTGCACTGTTGCATTTTTGCTATTGATACTCATGTTGTCTTGTTTGAGAATGGCAAGCAAAAAGTTTTGTTTTGAATAAAACAATCAATTTTAAGTTCTGACTAATTTAATTTATCATGCTAATGGGAAGGATAAGCAGATCCAGATGGTCAATATGTATCAGCATGCAATTTTCTCCTGGTAATCCAAAGTAATCTTCTAATTTGTTTGATGGAAACCTGGCCATTATGTTGAACACCATAATCAATTGTAATAATTTCTTGAATGCTGGTAACCAAGGAAAAAAAATGAACACCAGTCTATAACATAGATTGTATAAAATATTAAGTATGTACTTTTTACATATTGATTGGATTTTTAGGGACAGGAGGTACATTCCTTCATATATTTTAAGTTTTATGTGTCTCTAACCCCAGTGAGAGTAAACTTTTCACTTTGTTAAACATATTTAATAAACCATCCACAGATTTCATGGTAATAATTGTATGGATTAGACATTTTTGAAATCCAATAAGGTAATGTATATAATCTTAGTTTCAAAAAATGTTGATTCAAATCAACTTTTTGTTTGAGCTACATAAATGTTATTCTGGAGAACCCTATAAAATATATATTGAAATTCATTGAAATGTACCTAACAAAAATAATATGAAAATCATGTACTTACCAGTAGCCATTCTGAGTACAATTTATATGACGGCAGTAGGAATTTCTATTCCCACCACTGACTGCCACATCCCACATGTTTATGTATTTAAACAATGCATAAACTGTATTTTGGGTTAAACCCTATAAAGGCAGCATAGAACACACTTAAACAAAGAAATTGGTTATATTAATATGAATGTCTCTAATTCCATCTGAAAAAGAAATTACAGTAGGTGGTCATCAAGATCTGTTTAATGCCAAACATGAAAATTAGTTTGCTCTGACAATTAAGCCATAAGCCCACACACTATCATAGCAGTGGAGGAGATAAGCCTGTTTCCTAAATATTTTGCAGTATCTGGAAGAAATTAATGATATTTTTTGTTTAATTGTAGGTTTGTGCATGAATTTAGTGTGAAGCTAAATTCATGTTCCTCCCCCCCCCCAAAAAAAACCCTGAAAAGTCAGGCTGTGAGTATTTAACATTTACCACCAAGCTTTTGTGGCTGAGAGCAGATTTGAATCTGGATCTTCCTTCATACTATCCAAACAAAAATGGGACAAGTGCAGGTGCTTAAGTTTAGGAAATTATGCTTCTGATTCTTGTCCCTCGGGATGTTAGTGTTCCAGGGATTTGAAAGCAGGCTTTCTTGTGGCAGTTCTTACTCTAGATCAGAGGTCTCCAACCCCCAGACTCCAACTTACTACCAGCCCTTGAGCTGATGAGAACCAGGCCATGGAAGTGGCGGGCGAGCATGTGCACATGGCACATCTCCACATGTGTGAGCAGTGGGTGAGTGTATGCATGCTGCTCTATTTGCACGAATGGCAGCCCATGTGCCTGTTGCTTGTGCAAATGGAGCTGCACATGCACTTGCCCACCACTTGTGTGGAACCATCCCCCTTCTCTCCCTCTGTCAGGCCACAGAGTTGGAAAGGTTAGGGATCTCTGTTCTAGAATACTCTACCTCCTGGAATGTAGACATTTTGTCAGGCTTTAGGGGCTTGGGAAGACTGTCTTGTTTCTTTGCTTATCTTTGTTCTTCCAAATTAAACCTATTGTATACAGGGGAGCCACTCAGAGGGATGAAATTAGGCATAGTATTCATTATGTAAACAAATTGATCTATATTTCTTTGTTGAACAGATAATCCTCAATTTACAACCATTCAAATGGTTCAGTAACTGTTCAAAACTATGACAGTGCTGAACGAAGAGATTTAACATCATACCTTGCTCCACTTAGGTCTTCCAAAAATTGCTTTTCTAAAAGAGAATCAGCTGATCCATCTTGTGACCTTTTCTGTACAGAAGCCTTCTCATGCCATCCTGGAAGCAGACACCATTTTGGAAGTGGCCCAGTTCTTTTTTAAATGTTTTATTGATTTTCTAATTTTACATTGTAAGTATTTAAAAAGCTACGTGGCAGCTGAGTTAATCGATAATTCAATGACATACAAGTATGTTTAGTACAAGTCTCAAACTACCACATTAGATATTTCCTCTTTTCCCCTTAGTATTTACTGTCTCATGTTTAAACTAATACAATTCTTATTATATCAATTAAATAAAAATAACATTCTTACATTTATCAATAATTTTTAGCTTATACATATCCTGGTTATTTTAACATTCAGTTTTTATGGACAATCAATGTCCTAATTAGTTTTTCCCAATTTTTAGTTTCCCATTAATATTTAAATTTAACATTTAATATTTATAATTTCTAAGTTTTAAGTAACCCAAGTTCCCTTTATCACAATTCATCACAAAGTCTAATATTCAGGATAAATGTCTTAGGTGCTCTTTCAGAAAGGTGATCTTTGGAAATGGCCTTTCCAAAAGAGAATTAATTAAATGAGCCACACAGTTTTCCTATACAGAAATCACTTTGTGCCATACCAAAAGTAGGCACTATTTTAGAAGCAGCCACAATTACTGGGGCCGCTGGAAGACAAGCTCCGTCTTCCATGTCTGATTTTACACTGAAGGGGGACCCTGGAAAGGATCAAAAGTTGCCCTGTATGGGCAAGGAGGGGAACCCCGTTTGATCGTGGGAGGGAAGTAGCCCTTCCACTCGATCCAGGACAGCCCTCCAAACCAGCAGATGAGAGACCGGCCATAGAAATATGGCCTGTCACTAGACTGCAGACAGGCGAAGTCAAACTTACCACCAGGCACCTATAAAGCAACATAGATGAGACTGGTTGAGATCTGAACCTCTCTTCAATCCTATTTTTTCTACCTGTATAAGCTGCCCAAAGTATTTTTTCCCCCTGTAGAGGGAGGGAAAGGAAATTCTATCCCACCCTCCAAAAACAGCAGCGACTGACTATCCAGGGGAGTTTAAAACGGTCAAAGAATAACCTGATTTTAACTGGATTTCTATCTTTCTAAAATTTGAAGATAAAAGATTTATTATTCTTATTGAAGATTTGGGTTTTTACCTACAAAAATAGAGTAAAATTGAAAAAAGGATTACAAAAATTTTGGACAAAAAAAAATCTTAAACAGTGACATCCTGTGGCTAAACCTGATATTACAACTTGTTACTATTTAAAAGAGACTTGACTTGAAGCACATACTATAGATAAGACTTTTGCAACCTTGGCAGATATCACCTGTGAGAAGCCCAGCTGTGTTCTATAGTCAGTGACAAAATTATTTTCATTCTCTGATTGTAAAGCTTTTAATTTAATACACCACTAAGAGAACATGGATGAAGTTCAGGAACAGATTCTCTTTATGTTGAAAGCAATTTATGAAACTATTCTTTCTGATGAAATAAGCTACAAAAAAGAATAAGATGTCAGCCTAGATATACGAACCCAAACTTTGATAATAACTAAAGAATCAACTACACAGAATATAACAAGTGGAACAATCTAAAGAATCAACTACACAGAATATAACAAGTGGAACAATCAAATACTATGATAGAAGATTCAACTGATCAACAAACACAGTTAACGGAAAACCCGGAAAAGGGACTGACAACACTGAAAATGGAAAAGACTGAAAGCTAGAATTAAGGTGAAGAAAATTGGAAAATAAGTTTTGACTTAGTGAGGATTAAAATAGAATATACTCAAATAGACATGATGTGTAGTTTGGATACTAGATTGTGTTATGAACTGAGATAAAGAAAACTTTGGTTATTTAAAACTTGGAAGTATAAATATTAAAAGTTAAATTTGAATATTGATTTGTTTATAAAGGTTGAATGTAAAAGTAATTAGATGTATATTAGCTAAAATTTATTGATAAATGTAATAAACATGCTTTACCTAGCTGATATAATAACTGTACTAGCTTAAAAATGAGATAGAAGACATTAAGAGAAAAAGAGACGAAGAATGTTATATTGTATTATTGATTAGTTGATGTAAGATGGTAAGAAATAGAATATTTTCCAATAGATAAGACCCTAATGGTGAACCTATGGCACATGTGCCACAGGCGGCATGCGGAGCCATCCCTGTGGGTACGCGCATCATCACCCCACAGGGAGGCGGAGCCAGGCTGCTCCCCACCCTCTCTCCATGTGCTCCTGCACTCTTGCTCTCTTTTTCTCTGCACTGAGAGTCAGGGAGCATCTACAAGAGCTGGGCCAATCTGGGCTGGATAGTGGAGGCAGCTACCAGCACGAGTCCAGGTAAGCCTCTGGGGTGATTTTGCGCTCCCCCCCTAGCCGATCCAGGCAGCAGAGGCCTTTTCGAAGCCTCTGGAGTTGGCATCCATGGCCGTGGGATGATTTTGTGGTGCACCAGTGGCCTGATCTGTGCTCCGGAGGCCTGCAAAAGGCCTCTGCCCCACTGACCTAGGGCTGTCCAGCAATTTTGCACCCTCCTACAGCCAATCCAGTCCACTGAGGCGCCACAAAATTGCCCCGCAGCCATGGATGTGAATTCCAGAGGCTTCGAAAAGGCCTCTGCCACCCGGATTGGCCATGAGGGCCAGGCGTGAAATCGCTGTGCAGCCCTAGATCCGTGGGGCAGAAGCCTTTTGCAGGCCTCCAGAGCCCAGATCAGGGCACTGGCACACCGCAAAACACTCTGCGGCCATGAATGTGAGCTTCACAGGCTTCGATAAGTCCTCTGCCGCCCAGATTGGCCATGGGGGGCACGAATTCGCTGTGCAGCCCTAGATCTGTGGGGCAGAGGCCTTTTCCAAGTGGCGCCAGCAGGTGATCTGTGTGGGGGGTAGGAAATGGCAACAGCAGGGCGATCCGTGCGGGTGGGGGGAAAACAACAATCCATGTGGTGGCTTGGCCAGGGCTCAGGACCAATTGGGGCACCAATATTCCCTACCTCCACCATGGCAGGCTGCTACTCACCATACTGTGGGCCTCCGGGTCATGGTGAGAAGATGGCCTGGCTTCCCCTCATCACTGCTGGCTCTCTGGGCTCTGTAATCCGGTGTCCCACCCCGCAGGTCATAAGGCCAGGATCGCAGCTGGAGCGCGGGTATGGCCAGAGCCGCTCGGCCTTCCAGCTGCCTCCTCCTGGCAGCACCGCCTGCCACTTTAACAAAGTGTGGCCGGCCGAGGAGGAACCGGAGCCGCGCCTGCCTGTCCGCTCTTCCTCCCAACCGGGCATCCTGCTCGCTTCTTTCAGAGCCGGCCCAGCTGCAGCCACTGATGCGGATCTGCTGAAGTGCCGCCCGCCTTGCCCATCTCAGCCCTTCTGCCGCAGAAGGAGAGCGCGCTGCCAGAACTGGGGCTGAGAGGCAAAGATGTGCGCCACGCCAAAACCAGCCGTTTACCGCCTCGCAGGTCACAGCAAATGGCAAGTTTCCCCGTGGCACAGCTCTTTCCCTCCGGCTGGAGCAAAGATCCACGCTACTTGCTGTTTGCCTCCACCGAAACCAGCCTTTTGCTGTGATGCGCGAGGCAGGAAATGCCCTGTTTCAGCATGGTGCATATGGTTGCCTCCAGCCGAAGAGAAACATCTGTGCCATGCTGAAACCAGGGGTTTCCCACCTCGCACATCATGACAAATGGCCAGTTTCTGCGTGGCACGGCTCTTTGTCTCCTCTCAGCCCCAGCGCTGGCAGCCCACTCTCCTTCCGTGGCAGAGGACCTGAAGTGGGCAAAGTGGGCAGCACTTCGGCAGCTTCACATCATGTGAGGCAGGAAATACCTGGTTTTGGCATGGTGTGGATCTTTGTCTCTTCTCGGCCCCAGCCTTGGCACGTTCTCCTGCGCCAGAGAGGCCAAGGTGGGAGGCGCTTCAGCGGCTCTGCATTGCGGCAAATGGCCGGTTTCAACGTGGCACGGATCTTCGCCTCAAGCCATTTGAATCCGGCTGTTTCCTACCTCGCGCGTCGCGGCAAATTGCCAGTTTCAGGAGACCGGCTAGGAGCCAGCCAGCCAGCCAGCCAGTGAGAGCAGGGTTGGGTGGGGGGATCTAGATCTGGCCCCTATTACCTCGTGCAGGGTCCAGGGAGAAGTTGTCTGCCAAGCATTCCTCCTTTCCTTTGAAACAGACAATCCCCCACACAATCCTGCCGTTCCTGCCTTCTGAATTAAAACGAGAGAAAGCCAAGTTTTTTCTTTTGTGGTCTTTACATATTTTAACTGCAGCTAGAAGGAAATGGGGAAGAAAACCATTGTGAGACACACTTCTGTTTTAACATTTTTCCCTTGTTGCTTTTTGAAGTTTTCATCGTGCTTTTGTGAGAGGGCAGTGTTTGGAAGGGGGTGTAGCTACCCCTTTCCCCCCCAAGCCATCAGCTGAGCAAAACACCCGCCTTCTCATGCTCTTCCCCCAGTCTGTGTCCGAGGCTTTCGTTGTTGTGAACATTTCTGTTGAGGATTGGGGGGGGGGTTGTTTGGTCTTTATTCCCTTCCCATCTGCTGGGTGGTTGCAGCAGGTTTTGGTCTCTTCTGTCATGCTTTGAGATTATCCGGTTACTAAATAAACCCTCTTCCTCCTCCTCGCCTTTTTTTGCCCCATGGCAGTGGCACCCTTGCCCTGCCCCCTCCCTTGCCTCCCTGCAGGACGAGCCTCCTACCCACTGCTCCACCCACCAGAGAACCCCTGGATCTCCTCCAATCCTGCCCGGCCCCCACAGGCATCCCTCCCCAGGAGCAACATTGAGTGGCCACGCCACTCTCCACGCCCACCCATGCTGCTATGACTACCATAGCCATGCCCACTTGGTGGCCAAGCCCACTTGGTGGCCACATCCCTGGCACCTGGCGATGCATAATTGGGTTTCGGTTGCAGTCTGGGCACTCGGTCTCTAAAAGGTTTGCCACCACTGACCCAGCCTATGCGACAGGTGGCTTTTAGAGAGACCATTTCATTCCATTCTGAAAATGGCCACCCTTCTTGCAATGTCTCAGAGAGGCACAATTTAGAAAATCACACCTTTCTGAGTGTAGGTGGTCCTTGCCTGCAGAATGGCACAAAATGGTTTCTGAAGGAGGGTCACATATTACATTGGCTGGCACTCTTTTGAAAAGGTGACCTTTGGAAGATGTATGTGGAGCAAGGGATGATGGGGTGAACAGTAGACCCAAGGGTGTAACACCTAGCAGGGCACAAAGCTGTGCAAGAAGTGCATCTGGGTTGGGAGAAGCCCAGTGCTGGGCCAGGGCCTGGGCCATGCTTCCCAGGACCTCTTCATCCTCTGAGTCCTGATTAATGATCCATAAGAATGTTTAATGATCACAACAACTTACTACCAGTATTCTGGGCTCAGTTGTGGTTATAAGTCTAAAAACTATTTGCAATTCTTTATTTGTATTCCTACGGTTGTGTCAGACCCCCCAAACTAAGAAAGATAAATAGAATTACTTCTAGGTAGTTTCTTTTATCATTCCTTACCTATAGACACAAGTCTTGCCAAAGTAAACCAACTATTGCATCATTAAAGATGTACTTGGAGAATTCCTAAAGAGAAGCAGTTTTAACTCTCTTTCTCCCAACCAATCTAATTTTTGCTGTCTCTTTGATCTCTGGAATGCAGTACCTCCCTCCTGGGAATCCAGTCTATGTTCAATCAAGATTATAAATTCAGGACATTTTTTAAAAATGTGAAGAGCTATTACCGTAGATATCCTAGGGAAAAAATGAGTTTTGTCCTACCTTCTGCTTTTCTGTATTTATGGGAAATTCTAAAGATTTAATGATACTTAATTTGTCATGAGTTAGAGGAGGTAGCAACCATTTCTTTGTAGTGCTCACAGTATGTTAAGGTTTGCCTCTTGAAATAACCTAAAATAACAATCAGTAGCATCAGATATAGTGCTTTGATTTGTTGCTTCATTTTCAAGCAAGTCATAGAATCCTAGGCCTGGAAAGGATCTTGGAGGTCTTTCTACTTTAACTCCCTTTCCATGGTAGGAGACCTTACACTATTTCAAACAAATGGATGTCCAATTTTTTCTTGAAAGTTTCCAGTGATGGACTACCTACAACTTCTGGAGGCAAGCTGTTCCATTGATTACTTGTTCTATCTAGCAGAACACTTCTCCTTAATTCCAGGTTTGATCTCTCTTTAACAACTTTCTATTCATTGCTTTTTGTCCTACCCTTAGCTGCTTTGGAGAATAAGTAAACTGCCTCTTCTCTGTGACTGCCCCTCACATACTGGAAGGCAGCAATCACCCTTAATCCTTCTCTTTGCTAGGCTAAACATACCCTTGTACATCATACGATTTATCCTGCAAACTCTGTATGATCTTTGTTGCTCTTGTTTGCATTCTTTCTAGGATCTCATTGTTGTATCGTAGTAACCAGAACTAGGTATAGTATTCCAAGTGTGGTCTCATTAGTGCAGTATAGAGTGGTACTACACTTCCTGAGGGACGCGGTGGCTCAGTGGGTTAGGACGCTGAGCTTGTCGATCAGAAGGTCGGCAGTTTGGCGGGTTGAATCCCGACTGCTGTGTAACAGAGTGAGCACCTGTTACTCATCCCAGCTTCTGCCAACCTAGCAGTTCAAAAGCATGTAAAAATGCAAGTAGAAAAATAGGGACCACAATGGTGGGAAGGTAACAGCGCTCCATGCGCCTTTGGTGTCTAGTCATGCCGGCCACATGACCACGGAGACGTCCTCGGACAAGCGCTGGCTCTTCAGCTTTGAAACGGAGATGAGCACCGGCCCCTAGAGTCGGAAACGACTAGCACGCATGTGCGGGGGAACCTTTACTTTTACCTTTTACTTACACTTCCTGAAATCCTGATGCTATCTCTTTGTGGATAAAGTCTAGGACTGCATTGGCTTTTTTGGAAGTTGCAGTATACTACTGATTCATACTTAAGTGGTGATCCTCCAGAATATGAGATACCGCTCTCTGACACCACTGTTAAGCCATCTACTGTCTATTGTATATGCATTTGGTTTTTTCTGCCTAAGTGCAGGGCCTTAATTTTTTCACTACTGAATTGCATGTTGTTAGATAGGACCCAATGCTCAATCTGTCAAGATCCTTCTGAATCTTGAGTGTATCTTCCAAAATGTTGGCAGCTTGGTTTCATCTGCAAATTTGATGAGTTCCCCTTCTATCCCCTCATCTGGATCATTTATAAAGAACATTGGGCTGAAGATAGCCTTGAGGCATTCCACTGCGTGCTTCTTTCCACATACAGTTCTGTTGTAACTGACTGGCTTTAATAAATTAAGAAGCTACTATTTTGATTTCAGTATTAAATAGCACAGGGTGCTATTTTGTTTGTAGTACTCTGAGAATAGAAACTGAAAGTTATATTTGTATATTGTATCATTAGATTCATTGTCTGTTTCTTTAAAATATCAGTTGAAAATTAGGATTTCATTAAGAGTCAAATGCAAACTATTTTCCATTGTTTACTGTGATATCCTATTTCCCTTTGAAATATACATAGCACAATGGAATCATCTTTGAGATCAACATTTCAAGCTGTAAAATACATGTGCATTAGTCTGATAAATCAAACTCCCAATTAAACAGGGACTCTAGAATCTCAAATATACTACATTTGTTCAAATTGCATAGGTAAAGGTAAAGGTTCCCCCGCACATGTGCACTAGTCGTTTCCAATTCTAGGGGCCGGTGCTCATCTCCATTTCAAAGCCGAAGAGCCAGCACTTGTCCGAGGACGTCTCCGTGGTCATGTGGCCGGCATGACTAGACACCAAAGGTGCACGGAACGCTGTTACCTGCCCACCGTAGTGGTCCCTATTTTTCTACTTGCATTTTTAGGTGCTTTCGAACTGCTAGGTTGGCAGAAGCTGGAACGAGTAACAGGCGCTCACTCTGTTACGCAGCACTCGGGATTCGACCCACCAAACTGCCGACCTTCTGATCGACAAGCTCAGCGTCCTAACCCACTGAGCCACCATGTCCCAAATTGCATACCAATCTCCTATGAAAGGAAATGTTTTGCTGTCATTAAATATGTATTCTAATTCTATTTTTTCTCCTTGCACAATTCTGCATATTGTCTTCTACTCTTCAGATCTGTGAGAGTCTGTTTTTTTATACATGAGCAATAATAATCAGTGCAAATTCCAAAATCTATAAAAATGCAAGATCATGTTGCCTTTTAATAATCTTCATTGCATAGGAAATACGAATGCTTGTATAAATAATGATATCTATAAAACTGAAAGAACAGTTACTATCAGTATTCTACAGATGTAAATCTGCTACAAATGTAACACGTTTTCAGAAATGTTTCTGGACAGTGCTCTTTGGAAGAAAAAGTAGAATAAGCTGATGAACTGCCCATTAGTCTCAGTGGATTCAATAGACTAAATCTATTGAAACAATGAAATGAGTTATACTTTTCACATTACTATTTTAAAAAAAACCTGTGACTTTGTGTTATGAATAGTGGAGCATTTAATTGAATACAGTGGGAAACAATATCTTTCTTACATAAGCGCTAGGTTTTAATTAACTGAAATAAGTAACCACAATATTATATCAGAGTATATAATGTAACATTTTAAAGTTTTCAGCTTCATTTTGTCTCATGGACACATTCACATAGAATTCCAGTTATTTTCATCTTTTAACACATTTTTTGTGTTAACTGGAACTTTGATCTATTTTTAATAGTTGTGAGGTTAAAATTTTGGTGGTATAATTGTATAACAAAAACAGAAATCTGTTCCTTGTATTATGTTAAATTGTCATCCTCAAGAGACCAGAACAACGCTGCATAGGCCAAAGCAATTTCTTTATTATTGATCACCTATTTACAAGAATCTCACCAGTCTAATTAAATTCCCTTGGGAATAAAGGTACCAGTAGTCTTACATCTTTTGTCTCCTCACATGGAACAACTCTATGCAGCAATGCCTTTCACTTGTCCTTCTCCTTTAGCTGGTAATACCACCATATAAACTAAAAAATTTATTCTAGCATTGGTAGTTATGGATTGACAGATTGTCCAAACAACATCCTTTGTCATTACATATTTTAATGATGTACTATTTTAGAAAATTCAAACTTGAACCTCCTTTTATAAGAGGTAAACTATTTTTTTCTGTGTTTAATTTTGTGTAGTAATCTGAATACATTTCAACAAGAATAAATTTGTGGTTCTGTTTTACATTGCACTAAATCCTACTTTAGCAAATGAATCTTTCTAGTTTTGTCCCCAAGTGATTTCCTCCATGTTTATGACTATTTTGTAATCTCCAATATTTTGCCTGTAATATTGTGCTCTGCTGATCTAAACTTTGAAGGATGGTCCTATGTCAAGAACTCAAATTTTATAAAAGACATAAATGGTGTTATAAACAGATAAACATCGCTTAACAATTGTCCTATTTAGAAATAGTTCCAAATTATGATGCTCTGAAAAAGTAACTTTGTGACCAGTCC